>NC_071311.1:9305443-9497943 GCF_027563975.2 Plodia interpunctella | reverse complement strand
ATTTAGGTAATTAATAATTTGTTATTGCTAACTAGTAGAAAAATATTGAGATAATTATTTTTCCGAAACACAATTCTCAGCAACGTTAATTTGTTTCTTATAGAATTTTCTAAAAGTACATTCATGCTGCCAATTGGCTTTGGCCAGAATGTCATTAATGGGATAATTTTCTATCCAATTTAAAGATGATACGGCTGACCTACAGCTACCCGGGGCCGCTTGTATTCCAGCATCTTTTAAGAGACTCTTCACCCATGATAGTCGGTGAAGCTGGTCGAAAAGGAGCCTTAGTTGTGAGAAATAAATGCGTGATAGGCCCTCTAATACTTTTAGTCACTTCAATCAAAGCTTTAAGCCAATAGACCGGATCAATATTTTGTTCAGGGGCAGATGTTAAAGTCCATCTAAATTGTTGGTGTATGTTCGAGTCGGTCTTAGATCCAAAAGAAGGAATTATGGTAACAGATTGTATCTCTTCTATGAAATGAGCTGAGTCACAGTGCAATAGGGATAAATCATGAACTCTGCGACCAGATGCTAGTAACAAAATTGTGGCAGTTCGTCTCGAAATGTCAAATAAACTGTTATGAGGTGTGGTGTCTTTTAAATATTTAATGACTAGTCTTGCATCCCATATGGGCAATTTTAAAGCTATTGGTTTGGCTAGGGAAATCGCTTTCAAAATATGTTTTACAATATTAGTACTAGAAATCTTTATACTCGACACGGTTTCGCAGACAGAGGCTATTGTAGATTTATGGACAAGAATTGTGCGGTATGCTAAATTATTAGACAAATATAGCTGAGCTAAGTATCTGGCCACTTGCGGTGGTGTAGGCAAATGTGGAATAACATTGTTTTGTCGACACCAATTCGACCACTTGGTCCAAATTGGAGCATACGTTTTTAAGGTCGACGGTCTCCAACACGAAGCGAGTAAGTTCTTCTCATCTTCCGACTAGGTCTCCGTCAATCCATCCCATCTGAAATGAGCCAGGCTTCCAGCTGGAGGCTTCGAATGTGGGTCGGTGGTAGACCCGTGGTCGTATCCACTAAAGTTTCTTGCAGGTTCTGGATCTTCATTGGGCGACCTATCGCACGGAGTTTCAAGTCAGGCCGCCAATACGGTTTCTTCCACTTCGGGGTTATCACTATGAAGTGTCCGTGTGCAGTGTTGAGATGTTGTAGAATCCTTGGGATCAGTCCTGGTGGAGGAAAAAGCCACGCAAGTTGGTAATGCCAAAATCTGCTGAAATCGTTGTGATAGCAGGCATTCGAGTCTAACAAGTCGAATGTAACATAGTCTGGCACGACGTGAGCTGTTTTTGAGGCGAACAGATCGATGACTGGCGTTACCCAACATTTGAAGATTCTTGATGTGACTGCGTCTAGCAGATGCCATTCGGAGCCGCTGCGATTGCGTGAGAGGTGATCGGCTTCCGTATTGTACATACCCGGAAGGTGGTGAGGGAGAAGTACAACATTGAGACTGTTCGTCAGAGCAAGAAGTTCTTTGGTTAGATTTAGCAAAAGTGGAGACTTCGTCCCTCCCTCATTCTTGATGTATGATATCACAGTTCTGTTGTCGCTTTGTAGTATTACTGTCGAATCTTTCAGAGTAGCAGCTTCTTTGGATAGGGCTGCGATTACTGCGTACATTTCCTTGGCGTTGCAGTGATAGTTCTCTTGTTCGCTGTTCCAACATCCTTGGAGCTCTTTGTTGTTTACTAAGGCTCCCCATTTGACGTCTGAAGCATCTGTGATCATATAGTTTGTAGGCAATGTGTCCTGATGAATCGCTGTACTTTGAACAACGTTTTCTAGCCACCACTCGAGTTCTTCTCGCACTTCGTTTGAGTACAGAAACTGTTTGCGTGGCGACCTGCGCAGTAGATTGCTGTGACGCTGCAGTGCTCGGCAATGCAACCTTCCCCGGTGGGTGATGAAGGTCGCAAAGTTGAGAAGCCCTAAGAGGCGTTGTGCCTGCTTGAGAGTCCAACTGCCGGCTGCGAGACGTGTCAATAAGCTCTGACGGATCTTCCTGATCTTGTCTTGTGGTAAAGCTTTCAGGTTCGACCAAGTATCCCAGGTTATGCCCAGAAATTCGACCGATTGACTTGGACTTGTGATCGATTTCTCTAAATTCAAATTCAAATTCAAATTCAAATCATTTATTCAGAAATTAGACCTTCACAGGCACTTTTTCTCGTCAATCTTTAAATTTATAGTTATTTCTCACAAGCTAGAAACTACTGGCATTTCGGAACGACCACTGCTGAGAAGAAATGCCGAAAGAAACTCATTTGAACAGTGTTGGTCCCTATCATGCCAGATCGGCTTACCATTATTGTTTCTTACAAAAAATTTTTTTTTTTCTTTTCTTTCTAATAATATATAAAAGTACATAATGTACATAGTCAAAAGGTATATCAAAACAGGTTATGATTGTGATCCGAGTGCTGATTATAATATATATATATATATATATATATATATATATATCGATGTGAAACACAATTAACTTACATGAAAATATATGAGAAACGAGATGACCAGTTCCCTCTGGCAGCACCCGTTCACGAGTTGACGCATGGGACAGCCATCGCGTAGCTCAACCATAATAGAGGGAACCTCACGACCCGGCCCACGACGCCACCACCAGATTGACCATTTGAGTGAGCATGACACACTCGATTCCCATGACTTCATAATTACAATTCTTATTCGTCGAAATAGAAGTATAATTCAGACACTTGAAGATCACAAATCACGTACATGTTTTACAAATAAAATTTAAATGCCATACGAATTATTATAACAAAATTCAAAATTGTGAATAAAATAATAAAAAACAGTAAAATAAAAATTAGGAGATCATGTGTGGAGTGGCAAAGTTGTCGGGAGGATCCAAGCGTTTTTATCAGTCAAATAGGCGTTAATTGTGTAATACGCTTTATCCATTAAATTTTTCTTAACATAAATTTTAAAATTTTTCATTGGCAGATTAATAGCCTCTGCAGGGAGTTTATTGAATAATTTTACACTTTGACCCACGAAAGACCGCCGAACCTTTTTAAGCCTGAATCTATTCATACAAAGTTTGTGCTTATTTCTAGTGTTTACACTATTTACTTCGTTTAATTTTTTATATAAATGTAAATTTGATTTGACAAAAATAAGCACATCAAAGATATACTGACATACCACAGTGAGGATGTTAATTGATTTGAAGAGTTCTTGAAGAGAATCTCGAGGTTTTAACCCATAAATAAAACGGATAGCTCTTTTCTGTAATACAAAAATTTTTCCTATGTCAGCTGCATTACCCCAAACTAATAGTCCGTAGGACATAATGCTATGAAAGTAGCTGAAATACACAAGTCTAGCTGTATCTATGTTCGTACACTGTCTGATCCTTCTCACTGCAAAAGCTGCCGTACTAAGTTTTTTGGCCGTGATTTCAATATGTTTATCCCACTTTAATTTGTCGTCCACAGTAATGCCCAGGAATTTAGTACTATGTACCCATTCCAGAGCTTTACCATTTACGGTTAAAGGTATAACATTGTGCGAGTTATTTAAGAGAGAAAATTTAATACATTTTGTCTTCTCTGTATTTAGAGCTAAGTTGTTGGTTGTAAACCAGTTAAGCACTACCGACATGCTATTACTTATAAAGTTATAGTTTTCACTTTTTCTATCGACTTTAAATAATAAGGATGTATCGTCTGCAAATAGAACTACTTCGCATAAATGTTGGGCAAGGCATGGGAGGTCGTTAATATAAATCAAAAATAAAAAGGGACCGATAATGGAGCCTTGAGGTACGCCTATGTGAACAGGTGCACTATCGGAAATTGTTTTGTTAATTTCTACTCTCTGTGTTCTATTATCTAGGTAAGACGAAAGAACACTAAGAGCCGCGCCAGTGACACCATAATGTTGAAGTTTATTTTTGAGTATATTATGATCTACACAGTCAAAAGCTTTCGATAAGTCACAGAAAATACCTACGACATCTTGCTTGGATTCCCAAGCTTCATTAATTATTTCGACTAAAGTGGCTGCTGCATCAGTAGTTGAACGACCTTTGGTGAAACCGTATTGACGATTATGTAAAATTTTATTTATATTAAAATACGACACAAGTTGACTGAAAATAATTTTTTCAAATATTTTACTTAGAGTGGGTAATATAGAAATAGGTCTATAGTTTGTGGGATCATGTTTAACGCCTTGTTTAAATAGAGGAATTACTTTACTTATTTTCATTAAGTCTGGGAACACGCCTTCAGATATACATTTATTGAATATTATGGTTAGGTGAGGAGCAATCAGGTCAATAATGCTGCTCAATACTGAGACGGAAAACCCCCACAGGTCCTCAGTGTTTTTAACATTTAGGGCTTTAAAAGCAGATATAATTTCATCTGGTGTAATATGTCTGAATGTAAAAGTGGACTTAGGGTCCGGAGCATTTCTTTTTAATAGATCATCTGCCGCATAGGAGCAAGAGAAAAGGGATCCTGTGATATTCTTAGAAATGTTGGAAAAGAAATTATTAAATTCGTTGGAAACTTCGTCATCTGCACTTATGGTTTTACCGTCAAGTTTTAATACAAAATTTACGTCGCGCGTGTTAATTTTACCAGTCTCTTTATTTATGATGGACCAGGCGGTCTTTATCTTATCACTCGAATTTTTTATTTTATTAGTTAAATACAAAGATTTCGCGACAGAACATACTTTTTTAAAAGTTTTAGAATAGCGTTTAACATATGTTATGAATTCCGCATTAAGATTGTACTGTTTTTGGCCATAAAGTTCATAAAGTCTGTTTCTACTAATATAGATACCGTTTGAGGCCCAATCACAAAAGTTAAGTTTATCTTTCTTGATGAAAGTTTTGATAGGAAAAGATTTTTTGAATTCTTTTTCTACTATATTGAACACCTCATTGTATTGGTCATTCGGGTTTTTTGTGAGGTCTACATCTGGCAATTTGTTATAAACGGATTCGCGAAAACGCATTTTACGTTGCTTAGTTAGAGGCCTACAAGTTACAGGAGCGGTGCTTAGGTCAGACTCTCCGTCACGTATAAGTGATACCTGTTGACCCAGGTGGTCAGACCCCAGACAGGCGAACAGTTTTTGATTATAAACAGCGCAATCGCAGAAAACGTTATCTATACATCTGGCTGAGGTCGAGGTTATTCTAGTGGGTTCAAAGAATGTGTGCTTTAAGTTAAATGAGTCTAGTAGATTTTTAAATCCATTGGTTTCCGAACATGAAACTAAAATGTCTATATTAAAATCACCGCATAAAATTATACGCTTATTGTTAGATGTAACTCGCCTGAGTGCTTCCTCCAAAACGTCTAAAAGAGTTTCGCAACAAGCTGATGGAGGTCTATAAGCAGAAATAATAATATATTTATCCAACTCCACACAAGAAAGTTCTATAGTACATTCAACTGATAGACTTACTATGTCTTTCCTTTCTTTATACTTATAACTCTTATTTAATAGTATTAATGATCCTCCGTGTTCGGCATTTTGTCTTACAAATGCACTTGCTAATATATACTTATCGGGAAAATTTAATTTAATTTCATTTCTAAAAAAGTGTTCAGTTACACAGAAAATATCAATACTATTATTTTCTAAATATAAACAAACTTCATTGAATTTGCTGGTGAAGCCCTGGATATTTTGATGTATAAGATTTAAATAGGAGGGCTTCACCGCTGTCTTATTATCTAGTTTAAAACTAAATTATTAGTACTTGTACTAATATTTGGTAATTTCGTTATATCGGCTATAACGGGTCTATAAATATTAAATGCTAAGAGTTTAGCAATGGTCAGCTTAAATCTATAAGATAGGTACACAGTACCATGGTTATATATGCAATTATATATTATATATTTATTCAGGTCCAAAATGTATAATTTTTTAAATTTCCAAGTCAAGTTGTATATACATGTATTTATGGAGTGTATATACTTATTATTAGAGATATTTTTAGTAAAAGGAAATAGACTAAATATTATCTGACCAACACCCGAGTTCTCTATTTCAGATAAAATATCAATGCAATTTGTGATGTCTAAACGGGAGACATTTGAGGCATTACCTATAGTTAATATTAATGTGGTATTACTGTCTATTTTTTCACATTTTATTCTAGACATAATTTGAGAAATATGAGCTCCTGGCATACATATATTGCTAACACTTTGTGTAGTGTAATTTGACACCAACGGACGTGTCTAAATTGACACACCAACCTAGGCTGGTCAGGAAGTTTATAGCAAAGGTTACTTGTGCATTGAGTACCTTCTGATCCTGATGAGCGATGCAGTAATCGTCCAGGTACACAACTACTCTGATCCCTTTGGAGCGTAGTACTTCGGCTGTCCAATTTGTGATAGATGCGAACATTCTTGGTGCTGTGGCCAATCCGAAGGGCAAACAAGTCATTTCCAGAAGGCAGCCGTTGTAACTGATGCGTAGGAATCTCCGGTGACGTTTCCTTATCGGTACATGGTAGTAGGCCTGACTGATATCTAGTTTGACCATCCAGTCGCCAGGCTGAAGGAAATTCAACATCTGACGATGGTGAAATAGATGAAAACGTTTGGTTTCCATAAATAAATTTAATGCCTTGAGATTGAAAATTACTCGATTATTTCCGTTGCTTTTGATAATCAGAAAAAGCGGGGAAATGAAAGACGGGGTTAGGGGCGCGGGTTCGACCACCTGGCGCCGAATCATTTGATGAATTTCGGCTGAAACTGGAGTCTGAAATTTTTTCATTACGGTTGTAGATGGTAAAATCAAAGGCGGTGTCTGATTGGAAGGGATTAGAGCCCCGGCTATAATTTTCAACACTGAGTTGGGTGGGCCGTAGTGAGCCCAAGCTTGTTGATGATGTCGTAGACAACCGCCTGAAAATGTCACCGAGTCATTTTTGTTTGCTATCTGTCTTACGGGTTCCCTTAGAATGTCGCCTCCCCTTTTTCTTTTCAGCGTAGGTATCGTAGTTTCGTTTGTAATGGGAATCACCTTTTGTCTCGTTTTGCTTTCGTTTTTGTGGTCGTCCTTGAAAAAACTTGTTCTCGTGAGACGTTGAAGGTACAGGAGACTTAATACGAACTGGCTGAGGTTTAGGCTTTTCCTTCTGCAACTTTTCTATACCACCAATCTTTTGTATATAAGATGCTAAAAATTGTGGGTTGAACATGTATTCTGCCGATGGTGGTATTTTTTCAATATCTTCGCGTAAATATTTATCTTTTAACGGCTTTAGAAGGGACCTACGGCGCAGCTCTAGCACTTCAGCTCGTTTTCCACAAATTATTTGAAGTATGTCATGCGATACGGTTTTGTAATGTGAATGTTCACCAAAAAATTCATTCAATTTATTGTATAGATTATTGGGAGATAACTGTACACTAGGGCTGGCTGACCAATCGATGAGCGCTTGTAAAGCTGTATTTACAGATTCATTTTGTCCTAAGAACGCATTCGATAACGCCGCAAAACTACGCTCCATTTGTAACCAGCGGATTGGAGCAAAAGGATCCTCCTTTGCATTTCGGAAATTTTCGTGACACGTTCAGGATTAGCTTTTGCCACGACCGGGTCCTTAATTGAAACACTTAAATTGGTAATGTCGTTAACTCTAAGAGACTGTACTGGTGGAGGACATAAAAATTGAGCGTCAGTATTAGGCATAGACGAGGAGGAGGCTAGGCCCATTGGTGAAGGGGTTGATTGCGTAGCTAAGATGTGTGACTGAATCATATTATTAAATTGGCTCACCAGTTGTTGGGACAAAAGGTCAAACCTTCGTTCCAAGTCCCGTGAAGTTGAGCGGTGCCGTTTCGCGGGAACTCCTCTCCCGACGACCTGCCGCTGCTACTGCAGTTGCTATCACACGAGGAACTCGATGATCCGGAAAATGTTCTTTTTCTTCGTATAGAGGGTACACTAGCACTTTCTTCCATTATTTATTCAAATATTCAACGGAAAACTAATAATATCACTAGAATTATACTAGGAAAAGATTTTCTACTTTAATCTCGAAAAACGTAATAATTATTTCGCGAAAATTATATGAAATGTGATATTTTTATCTAGCGGTGAACTGATCGGTATGAAAAACGACGCAACAATGAGGTAAAATAATGGCGGCTTGTATGACCAAAGCCATTTAGTTCAGGCGACGGACATCAGGGGGCGCTGTAAGAGGGTCACGAGACGGAAAACTAGCGACATCTAGCGGCGAGTAGCGGTAAGAAAACGGATGTACTCTCCTAATAATGGACTTCGGACGTCAAACGGAACACATAATATGATTTTTGTATAGTGACGTTTGATTCTGAATGTGCGATATAAAACTTTTTTCAGAAGCCTCCCTGCGCACTTGTAAATATTGATTTTTACTATAATAATCAAATTTACGTAGTATGGGGTGAATAATTCATTGAAATTTTGTATTTTGTTATTTTACTATTATTATTTTGTGAATTTTGTCTGTTTTAGTTCCGATAGAGGGGATGTTTTTCTTGATTTTGATGAATTTTCACATTTCTAAATATAAGTCGAACACTTTAGGTAGTTTACGTTAAATCAAAATATATCTAGCTTTAGTGTCGACGTAAAATGATAAGCATGATCGAATTTTAGTGCAGCCCCTAGATAAGAGATGGCGCTGTTATATTTTCTTTCAAATAGGGCTTCCATTGCTAACAATACATATAATAAAACAGTAAATAAAGTGTTTCTGTACATTGAAGATATTGAAATTAAAAAAATTTTGATCGATAGAGAAACAGTAATAGAATAAGAATTTGAAAAACAAAATTTGTTTGCTAATCTCTAGATCTACTGGACGGATTTAAATGAAACTTTTTTGTTGTATAGCTATAAAGCCTGGTCAACATATAGGATATTATTAATTTTGGAAACTGGAACAGCTCTAGCAGAACCCAAAGACCAGCTAAACTGTATGAAATATAGAAAAGTCACCTTAACAAAAATTGTTCGCCTGATGAGCATTTTCTGATGACGTATAAAAATTGAAGATATAGAACACTTGATGATGAACTCCAACAGACTCGCTACACTATAACAGATATGACAAAAGAGCCTGAACAAAAGTTGTCAGCCTGATGGAGCAATTTCTGTAGACTTTTAAAAAATCGAAGATATGGAACACCTGATACAGACCCATGATGGTCCAGCTAAACTATACGAAATAAAGGAATGATGTCTTAACAAAAGTTGTCCAGTCTGATGAGCATTTCCTGTTGAAGTATAAAAGTCGAAAATCTGGAACACCTGAAGAAGAGTCGTAATGGTCCAGCTAAACTATAGGAAATATACAAATATACGTTAACAAACATTTTTAAGTCTGATGAGCATCTTCTGTATAAGTATCGTTACGTTTTGTCTGTACAGTTAAATTTCTCTAATAATTTTGACTTACCCAAAGTTGATCGGCCACGCGAACGAAGTCGCGGACATCAGCTAGTTTTTAAATAATTTACCTTATAAAAGTGTGCTAAAATTTCAAATGGGGCTAGCTAGAAGCAATCATATAATCCCAGAGCCATCTAGTAGCTAAACAGTAAGTATATGTTTTTATATGTTTTAATATATGTTTTTTATATCCAATAAGACACCTTGGACTCCAGTCTCTTTGTGTGGATTTCAAATCTGTGTAATGGCTAACATATCACACAAATCATCAAAAGCTTCATCTTTATTGAGTCTTTATAAAATTATTAGCTTCTGATTTCCCACGGAATCAGTTATTTTTCCAGGATGATAGGACCCAATGTCCTTATCCGTCACAAGTCCAAATTTCAAGAAGATCGGTTTAGTAGATAGAGCGTACAGAGGTAACAAACTTACTTTCGCATTTATAATATTAGTTAGGATTTTCACTAATGTGCCTAAGGGGATTTCCAATTAGCTTGCTAATTGCCTTGTTAACATATTCCATGCTAAAATATCTTCTTGCCGACATTATTTTCAAAAAACCAAGTATATAATTTACTGGTAATACTACCATTACCAGTAAGATGATTAAATAAATAAATACTCTATGATGCAAAAATAAACAATTTTGATAGATGCTTTACACCTTTTCACGCCTCTTATTTGTCGATGGTCATGGATTTAATAAGTAGTTCGGTTGTACGGAGTACATAGAGAAACTACTACAAAAAGCCACTCGTTTGACAGACTCGCTAGCAATTATTTCATTAGGTTTTCAGTGAAGTTTTAGTTCTTTAAGTAAACACTAGAGGCGCTGTACCTACCCTTTCTTCATACCTAGATATTTTTTACGCAGACGCTAGCGAGTCCCATGTTTCTGTTTTTTTTTCATTATGCCATCTCCACACTGCTGCGAAATCGTTGGCGGATTCGGTATGCTGGTTTTTCATTGTGGTAAATAATAATTCTTTATTTGTCAGTTCATAAAATGCATAAATTGTTAGTAGAATTCTTAACCTATGTTAGTAAGCAAAAGTCCATGTATTTTAAAACGAATTGAGTCACTGTATCGAGATTCATGTGTGTGACACATGAATCTCGACCCAGTGTCTCATTATTGCACAGTCAACCCTGTCAGACAACACATTTAGAATGCCGTTGGTGCTGCTCCGATTACGTTCTAATGATTGCATGAAAACCATCAGTGCGCCTCTCCGCAAAAATACCCGAAGTCCTACAATGTTTTGGAAGCCCCAACAGCATTCTAAATATGTTCTTATACTGAATGCGAAGTGCGTTGACTGCCCTCTGAGTATAGCTGACCCATAGATTGCAGGTGTAAAAGGACTGGCAATATGCTTTAAATAGGGAAACTTTTACATCCTGTGAGCATTTGGCAAATCTACGAGCCAGCATATTCCCGCGGACAGCCCAACGCCCTTCGCTCCCTCTCAATGTCGACAACATCCGAGAGGTCCTCCGAGATCCAGTGACCCAGGTATTTAAAAATAAAAGCACTCCAATTTGCGTCTATTGAGTTCGGCGCATGGAATGAGTAGGTATTCCGTGTACATTTTAAATCCATGCTTCGGCGACAGTGTGGAGCAGGCATTAGTTTTGCCATTGACATGCGATGAAGTGTATATTTAGTCATAGCATGGGATTAGCAGGTATTCCGGTTGTACGAAGTAGGTACCTACTTATTAAATCCATGAGTCATAGAAACTTCACACACTTTGTATGCTAAACATTCTAGTCTGTCTTTGAATGATCGACTATGTAAAGTGCACATAGTCGAGAGTTTGGTTAATCGACTGCGCGTGCATTGATTGGGAGAAAAAAAGATTAAAATTGTTGAAATTGAAACTAGATTACGTTTAAATAATAAAACGAATTGTTCAACATAATGATTTTATTGACTACGGAACTGAAGTACACAGCGTGAGGCAGACTACAGGCAGTGACACTCCGCACTAACATTACTACTATCGTGAATAAGTTATTTTTTATACAATAATAACGGACATAATTATTAAATTCAATAAAATCTTTCTAATATTAACACTAGCTCGCGAGTGGTAGTAATAACCAAATAAAAAAATTATAAATAAAATCGCTTAATTACTTAAACAGGTTTGTATTTAGGTCACAGTTCATATAATAATATTTCAATTAATGTTATACGAACTGTGAGCAGAATACCTGAAGACTGATAATGTATTGATGTCGTTTCTTATTCTTATCTCGGGTCGCGGTTAGTATGAGGATGAGGGGTCGCGGTGACCCGGGACGCCTATCGCGTCGTTATCAGAATTTTTACATGGACTTACGCTTAATATATTAATAAAAACAACATTCGGCGTTAACCGATCGAAGCGAGCGTGCGAGGCCAGCGGCCAGCGCTCACTGGTCGTGGTTGTCGGTGTCGGAGTCGTCGAGCTCGGGCTTGGTGCGGCGCTTCTCGTACACGAGGATGATGGCGCACAGCACGAACACCTCCGCGCAGATCCCCAGGAAGGGCCACAGCGCCGCGTACATGTCCTTGACGCGCAGTGTGGTGGTGGCGCGCTCGCCCGCGACGCCGGGCACGCAGGAATACAAACCCGCGTCCGCGCGTGCCGCGTCCGCCAGCACCAGCACGCTGTCCGTCACGTTGTCCGCCGCCGCCAGCGTCACGCGCCCGTCACGCGCGCCACTCGCCAGCGTCAGCTCGGGGCCCTGCGCCGTCGCGTTGTACTTCCACGTCACCGCGCCCGCCGTCGGCTTGCCCAGCACCTGCGACGACATTATCACTATAGTCGCTAGACGACTAGACGGCATCACTAAGCACTATACTCAAGGTGCGACCGCACTTCGGGATTTAGCCGTAACATATAGAATGATAATTTACAACTTTCCTTAGACTAGACTTTGCGCTACATTTTCCACACCATTTACAGCTTAGAATTTTAGATTTTATCAGTCACTGCTTTCGCTTTGTCACTCGTCGGCCGAATGAGAAAAGAGACGAGATCTTTTATAGAACCTTAGTATTAGGGTTGTCTTGTCGATATCGGGATGCAGTTACACACACCTTGCAGGTCAGCTTGAGCTTCTGTCCCTCGACCACGTTGGTGTTGGCGACGAGCTTGGCGCGCGGACGCGCCCACACGCGCCAGCTGCGCTGGTAGCCGGCGCCGGTCGCACACGTGTAGTCACCGAAATCATTTTCAAGCGCCGGCTTCACACGCAAGATCGCGCCATCTTCCAGCAGCTCGAAGCGCAGCTCGCCCAACTCCTTCAACTTCGACACCTCCGTCTTGTTCTTAGACCTAAATATATTCAAACCGACAGATAAGATGCATGCAAGACAGACAAGTTTCCAACCGAAAAGCTTTGTTCCATCAACATTCTGTTTCGTTCCGTCGTGTGACTTTCCTTTTTTACAAATTATGCTGAATTTAAAGATCGATTCGAGTAGATGAAACGTGAAGTAGTAACAAACAAATTAATCAACAGGATTTAAAATATTCTTTTACTATATCGTATGAAGATAATTTATATTCTCGTACAATAAATGTTGTACAATAATGCATTTAGCCAAAAAGATAAAAAAAAATCACATTATCAAGTAAAAAACGTCACGACCTCGACGCCAGCGTGATAAAGATAAGACAACGGCGAGCGGTGAGTGCCAGTAGAATGGCCTCTGATTGTATATGATATTGCAACAATAGCGCTCACCAGACGTAGGTGTCCTTGGGGAGGGAGGGGTTGGTGCAGTTGAGGTCGAAGGAGCGCTCGAAGTACAAGTCGGGCTCGCCGAGCTCGGCCGCGTGCTCACTGGCCGCCGCGCTCGCCTCCGTGTCTGCAACAAGTGTCACACATCTGCACAACGCACTTATAATCTTATTCTAAGATAAATGGGAATATTCTAAGTATCTTTTGGAATAAACCAATTAAAAGGTAATCGAATAAGAGATGATTTGACATGAACATGAGCCGATCAATTCATGCTTAATTCAATTGGGCGTGAAGCAAAGCTTCGGATATTTTAGTGTGATTACGAAAATAACAAATGTGCAGAAAGCTATAGTTACCACGAGTCGACTACTGAATATACGTAAATTTTTATTACAACGATTCATACGGCTATTAAAGTTTAATCAACTCTGACAATATGCATACACGAGGACGCGGCCGAGGCTGATAGGATACAGTAATTAATTATTTCCGTAACATTACATAAACCAAGTATTTAACTATTTAAATATCATACAGCACGCAGTGCGTGGTCTTGATGCACGGTCAAAAGCTATACACGTCCTATAACTAACTCATAGTAACTGTCTATCTAGGAATTTAACCTCAATACGATTTACGTGGCTTCCTTCTGGCAAAGCGTTGGTTGAAGATTCAACTTAACGATACATTCAGACTACTGATCATTTACCTATATGTCAAAACAAAATATCACTTTACTAATATTATACATGTATATTCACAAAAAATTAAATAGTTGATATTTCTAACTACAGTTCTAGTCATTCTAAAATTACACAACGATAATATAACCTTCACGGGACGGTTCGCTGTAATGACTACCGGCCGGTGGCGGCCGCCGCCACAGCCCTCGCGATAAACCTGCGATGCCGTCGTTTCGTTTTCATACAAATCTCAGTTATGATAACGTTTACTAATCAAAATTTGCATACGATCTCTGTTCAAATCGAGTCATTCGTTTATCTGTTCTGGAGAGCCAGCCCTCCCGTGACCGTTATAGATACTGACCACTAACTACCGACAGATTACTTAGCTAGTTAAATACCGAGATAAATCTACTAAAAACGGACAAAACAACAGCAAAGCGCTCCAGCATGTACTGAGACGGTAGATCTCCGTGCAACACTACGCTGCGGCGGGTACCGGCGGCGGGAGCGGCGGGCGCGGCGAGCGGGCGCAGCTGCACGCGCACTCGGTGCCGGAGCGGCGCGTCGGGCGGCGCGCACGTGTAGACGCCGGCGTGCGCGGGGCGCGCAGCGGGCGCGCGCAGCCGCGCCGTCAGCCAGCCGTCGGCGGGCGCGGACTCGGCCGCGGGCCGCAGGTCGGCGGGCGGCACGCGGCCCTCCAGCCGCCACTCCGCCAGCTGCTCCACGCGCAGCTCACACTCCACCACCAGTGGCGCGCCCGCCTCCACCACCACCGACCGCTCAGTCGGAGACTCTGCGCACGGCACACACTCTGTGGTCATCGCGCTCTACTCTTCCATACCCCTGTAGCGCTGATTGCTCTTTGTACGTACTTTTGCAAATCTTGGATTTTTAAAAATCCAAAACTGATCTACCTACTTAAACTAGTGTACCTACGTGGTTGTTACAGTTTAATTTTAGAATGTTATGGACAATATCAAAACGAGACATAGAGATCAAATTAAGGAATAAATAAGAAGTTAGAACGACCGCGATTGGATGATAGGAACCTATCGTCAATAAATATTGTATTACAAATACGCATTCCATGCAGTACAATATTATCTAATATTTAAGCCGCTCAGAAGGGATACAGAACTGTGTGAGGCTGGCTGGAGGCAGTAACTCATCTGCCGTTACACATTTTTAAATGTAACAGAACACTCAACAACGAGTACCTATATACTTCGTATTTGACATAACTAAAAAAGCATCGCTTTTGTGACATCGGCGCAGTGAACTTTTTTGTCAAAAGTCAAGTGTCCAAAATAGAACATTATACCGTGTAGCCACACTTCCAGGCCGCAAAAAGAGAGATCATTGAAGTTTGTATCGCCAATTTTATACTATAGATAGCAAATAGCAAATTTAACAGAGCTAATATTGTTAAGATTTACGATAATAAACTGTTTAATATATTAGAAAAACATTCGTGTTGAATGTATTTTGCGCAAGACGTAATTTCTAGATTGGCGACATTAAAATAGAACTGGGCGGGGGCACCTGGTTTAAAGAAATGAAAAAGGAAGTGTGGGAAATCCCACAGTAAGAGCCGTGCCCCATTAATGCATGGATGAATCATGGATGTATTTCCCACATCCAGAGCAACGCGCTGCCGTACAAAAGGATGGGTCTTCTGATCAAATGACACCAGTTAGCTCCCGCCACTTGTTTGCTCATGCGTTGTCATGCGGCCTTGATATCCATATCGATGTCATCGGATGTGTGGAATAGATCCTAGATATTGAAATAGGACCGTACGTCAGGTCCTCGCCTATGCATACAGGTGGGTGGTTCTGTAGTGTTGCTGTCGTACTATTTCTTCGCAACAGTTTTAGTTTAAGACCGTTGTTCTCAAGCGTCCTCAAGCGACTCCTCGAGCGCATGGCACCAGTCTCCCTGAAACCACCTAAGACTCACACATGTGGTCCATATTCTTCTCCATCGAACCTCTTTCATGCTGCAAAAGTTAGTACCTAATTACCTTTTTCTTCCTTAACGATGTTTTCTGAGCCTACCAAGATTAAATAGCATCACATCAGGCTAGATAGTAGTCAAACGAACTCTGTCTATTATAATAAAAAATAATATAGATTACATTCAAGCCATTAACCGCACGCCACGTGCGTCATTATAAATTTAAGTATGTACCTACTTTAAATGGTACGTATTTCCGTTTAGATTTCGTAATCTTGACTCCAGGCACTAGTTTCATTAAATCTGATCGCAACATATAAAACAATGATAGCATCAGCCAGTGTGATAAGAGTATGTGAGCAGTAGAGCAATTCGGAGCTAAGTAGGTTGTAGGCGGGGTGTAGATATGGTGCGTCTCCATTCCATTATCGAGCCGAGCTGCAGGCTTACTCTCGAATCACAATCCCAATATACGATCCCAATCTCAATGCAAGAAACGTCATTTGGCACTCTTGAATTTAACACTAGCGCCACATTGGTGCGGATATTGAATGAACTAAATTTCATTGGGATTGAGTTTTGGAACTTGAGATCGTTACTCTTGAAGCCACTTTGACAGCTCCATATTGCGTTGAAATTGTGTTATTATTGGATATTGTAACAATAGCGAAAGAGTAACTTTGTTAGAATTGAGTTAACATTTTAGCTGTGAAAAAGTGCATAAAATGGTTCGTTTGGTGTTGCAAAGCGTAATTTTTAGTGATGTCTATAGGAAGGATTTGCGAGAAACTCGTAATTTGCGTAGGAATGCTCGATACGCCGATAAAACCCTTGCTATGACTGACGACGAGTTTAAGCGAAATTATTGTGTCACCAAGGCATTTTTTTATGGATTGTGCTAAGAATTTGAACCCTTGATGCAAACTCCAAAAACGAGAAATGATATCAGTAAAAAATACAAGGTAATTTTGTTTGGAATTATGTGTTTGTTTGTGATACTGAAACACAAAAGAACCTGTGTTTAATAAATTGGTTTTGGTTTACAGATACTAATAGCACTTTCATTCTTTGCGACTGGCGGGATACTAGGTACTCCCATGTCACAGCAATCATTATCTCGAGCATTGAGGGATGTGACTGCAGCATTAAACAGCCCGAGTGTTCTGCATAAACACATAAAATATAGAGTGTTACATTATTACCCTGTTGTAGCAACAAAAATTATAAACACTTGCTGCATGCTCCACAATATGTGTAACCGGGCACATTTAATAGTGGAAGATGATGAGAACCCTAATGACATACAGACCTAACTGTTGATGTAGAACCTGCACTACAAGAAAGAGGTGGAGCTTCTATAGAGCTGCAAAGGGGTATAGAAGCTAGAGCAAATCTTGTGCGACAATTGTGGGCAGCATGTGGTGTGTGATAATGAGTAATATTTGGTTGGGAATATCCTCACAGGAAGTATAAAAACAATCATTAAGTTAAAAAAATATATTTATTGTTTATAATCTTTATTGACCTAAAATACAGAGAACACTAATATAATTTGTATTTAATAAATTATTATTTAAATAACATTTAAAAATCTAAACAAAACTTCATAAATATTAGTATGGAATCATATAATGCCTACAAAACTTTTTTCACCTTGCTGCTCGCTGTGTTCTACCTGCAGCCCTACCTCCACAGGAGGCTGTGGATTATGAATATGAATTTCTTGCTCTATTTCCAGGGTTTCAGTGGCAGCCTGTGATGTGGATGGCAGGTCTATTAATATAGAAGGGCGAGACTGCAAAAGAAAGGAAGTTATTATATATCACATAACTGAATTATGCACATAGATGTATATTACAATTGTGTGCAAAATGAATTATTTGTTTTTTACTGTTATTTTACTATAATTTTTTCCTTTAACTTTTATTTCAATGTTGAATGTATTCAGCGGATCATTATTATAATTTATGTATTTTTTTTAAATTTAAATAAACATTTGTTACAAATAAATTCAAGCCCTTTTGGCATAAGAAAGACCAATACTATAATGAATAAACAAATATAATGTAATTTTTTATTTTACTCACATTACTTTGTGGAAAGGGGTCTACAGCTATTCCTCTGGTACCTGTGGCAAGAGAGTCACCCACCACCCATGACTGCCACTGACTGCCACAAATAAATAAAAAGTAGTGACAGCCCTAGCACCATATCTAAGCTACCGCCAGTGCGCCTCATGGACTGAGCCCGTTGCACAGCTTCTTCAAGGCAGACTTCTTTTCCGCCCAATACTAAACCATGAAAAGGAAATAATTATGATTTAGTACATGACTAATATTGATAGATATTTAACTTTACTCAAGTATTTCAAAGCTAACCTTAGCCCAGCATATTATTCTACTTTAAGATCACTTTTACAATATAAAATAGCTAGTTAATAATAAACATATTCACAACATACATACTAATAAAAATACGTACCTTGATTTCGGAGTGTAAAAGAAGAAACAACGTTGTTGTGCCGTGAATATTGTAGCAACTTTAAACTTCATTTTTGGTAACTTCGTCCCACAAACTTAAGAGCGCAGAGCACTTAAAACACAATATAGATTTTCAGCTTCAGCTGATTGATTTATTTCTTTTTGCATAGGTTTAATAAGTAAGTGTAACCGGCCGTCGGCTGGTTGTTTTATGTTATGACTTTTTTTTGTAAACTCTACACATGTTGAGACACAGGAATAAACTCATACAGCCAAATAAGCCGATTCAAAAATTTAATTTGATCATTCTTGTCTAAAAAATATGTTATTAGTAAGAAATAAGCATTTTTGATAAAAGTACCTCTGAATATAAATATTTTTCTTTAAAATTACTTAAATTTTATAATTTTTATTAAAGTTCTCGTTCATTCATTTGTTCTATTTCCGTGGCTGACAGGTTGATGTCATGTTGACGTACAGTGGAATCGACAATTACGACACAATCCCAATGCCAATACAATCGCAATAGTAATGACTTCAAGAGTAACAAACAAAATTGTGATTGGAATTGCATTGAGACTAAATTGAGATTGAGATTGATTTCGAGAGTAAGCCTACTGGTGTGCGCTCGCCCGTGCCGGTGTTGCCGAACGGAACGGGGCAATCTCGCTACGTTGTTGCAATGCTAGCTCCTGACGTGCTTTTAGCGAACTTCGACCATCGCCTAGTTATCATGTTTGTCACGTTTTCGACGCAAAACACTCCGTTGTGATACCAGTAATGCAGAGACTATAAAACAAAGTACCTACATTTATCTTGTATAAATACTATTATATTCAAGTTATTTGCATATTGGAGTAAACAAACACTTTGTAGATATAACCACTTGATTCCGCAAGTTATGTTTTCAGGGTTCCCTTTGCGAAACAATATAAAATTTCACAATTATTTACTCAACCTAAAATGATATACCTAGGTACATCACTTATTGACGTCAAAAAATTACTTAAAACTAAGTCTACTGCTGACTTACGGAATTGACAAATATAGGTCTTATTTAGGTATAAGTATACTATAAGTTTATACTTTGTATTGACTAGCGGCCCGACCCCGCTTCGCTCAGGTAAAACCATAATAAATGATACACGTAAACTTTCCTCAGGAATCATACTATTAAAAGAACCCGCATCCAAATTTATTGCGTAGTTTTAAGGGATCTATAGGGACAGAGGGAAGCGATTTTGTTATTATACAATGTAATGATAATTATAAAAACTAAATCCATTATTTACCTATAATGTCACAATAAGTATATGTAAAAATTATATAATCATACGGTCCTACTACCTAATAGGTTATAAATGCGAATGTTTGTGAGGATGTATGTGTTGTATGCAAGGGGAATATAATCATTGGTTGTAATCTCCTGTGTATTGGAGTGTTCTGGTTGTGTTCTCCTTGGTTGTATATTTGTTACTATTTCACGCAAAATCTACTGGATGTATTTTTATAAAAATTGGTACACGGGTAGAATGTAGAGTGCATGTATGTATGTCCGAAGGGGGTGAAAGGGGTGAAAACCTGTAAATATGAAAGTTCTACACCGTTGAAGTTAGTGACTTGAAAATTTGGATTTTGGTTGTTTACAACAAAGTAATGAATACGTGTTTCAGATTTTTCTGAAAATTAACCCTCAACCCCTTTATAAGGGGGTGAAAGATTGTATGGGAATTAATACAATTTTCAAGATAAAAAGCATATACAGATAGTAAATACAAAAAATGTTTAATTTATGTTTGTGGTTAATAAAAAACTGGGACGTAAAACGTCATGGAAAATGGGACGGCACGCGTTGCAGAAAGCGGGAGTGAGAGTAGGAGCGGGAAATGGGAAGGAGACACATAGTGGGAAACAGGACAGGACACATTCCAAACAACATGATGGCACAATATGTAGGAAACGGTATGGGATATCTACTTTACATTACATAGCAAGAAGCGGGATTGGATAAGTTTACGTGACGACACACGCAGTGGGAAACAGACAATTGAACTAAAGATGAGAAAAAATGAGAATTTGAATCATATATGTTACCAGTCTTACAGAGTACATGATAAAAAAAATACTGAGATTTTGCTATGAAATTCACGCGGGCAAAAGCTAGTTTGGTATTATTTTCAACTTGATACCTTTATGCATTCCTGAAAAAAAGGGTCTTGACAGACGAGTAACAAACTATTTAAAAAAGGATTTTTAAATAGTTTATTAAAAAAACAGAATAGATACATACATATACACAATTACAATAAAATTAAATCTTAGTTGACTGTTGTGCATGGTTTACAATTTTTTTTTAAATTCTATATTTCAATCTTGACAAGATTATGTAAACACCAAAACAAAGAGTTTATGTTGCTATGTACCTTACCTACTTTGTATAATATTCAGACAACAAAAATATTTGTAATGTCTTTCAATTTGTAATGGACACAAGGATATCAATATGCTGAAGGTCATCTTAATTCCTCTATATTCAATTTCAGATCGGAAAAGAATGTTGAAAAAAATTAACATGTGTGAAATGTATCAGTCTCGTCTCCATGTAAATAGGCGTACCAATTAACTAGGTTAGTAGTAGGTTCGTCTATCAGTTTTGAGTAGGTAGGTATTATAATAAATTCAAAAACGCCCCATCCCATGCTTGACAGATCAATAATGTGTTCAAGAAAACTGAAATTTCAATTTTAATCAATGTTTACTTAACAATTAACTATAATACCTAATAGTATGTATCTAAATGAAATTCGAATAGGTAGGTAGGTACTCACTTTGCGCATTTGAGGGAAGACCATTGGTTAAAAATAGAAGAGCCAATGGCAAACATAGCTCCACTCTCATGATTACTGCTTTTCACGAAACCAATAAGTGTATATAATTTACAAATAACAACTTCAAATACCTATTACTAGGTATTGCAATATTGTTCTGAACCGAAAATTGTTGTACAAGATCTTATCGTGCAAAATTTTACGCCATCAATGAAAGAAAAATCAAAAACCTACAGAAAAAGAAGACAATGGTGGAAGAATGAATGAAATGAACACTGACGATGAATCATAGTGAATGAAAGTTTGACATGAATGCATTGAATGATGAAATAAACTAGTATCGCCATGAAATAGGGCATGTTACGCAAAGCTCAGCGCAGATGGCACTACTAGTACAACTAAGGTAAGGTAAGGTGCCAATGGAGACAAAAGCCCCAATTTTCAATATTGTTGCAGATTTACCACCAAAAATACCTTCTACGCAATCGTGGTGTGAAATTAAAGGCAAAAGGAAGGATTTCATGGAGTGTCCTGAAAATAATAACACTATTTTAGGTTATGTATAAACTTGATTTTCACTGAAGATCTTACCTGTATGAAGACTATATTTTAATAAGTCTTCTAGCTACTTTTCGACCGTTTACTGGCTCGAAAATTTTAAAGTGTGAGGCGTATTCTATAGTTTTGGATTTTTTTTTATTTTATAGAAAACGATTTTTCCCAATATTTCGGCATCGGAATATGCTACATTGTTGTGTATTTTCACAAACGAATGCCTACATAATGAAAGGATTAATAAAGTACTCTAAAATAAACGTTTTAATCGACATAGCAAAAGACGGCAAAGTTTTTGTGTACCTAACATACTGTGGGATAAGACTGGAATAGTGGCGGCATGGAATTAGTAGGTACTCCGACGAAGTACTTACTAAATCCATAGTGGTGGGTTTCCTTCCTCATGTCTGTCATGTCTCATGTTATGTCAGAGTTGTCAGACAAACTCAAACCCAGACAACCAAAAAGTTGCCACTGCCAGTACTGCCACTGTCCTTCCAATTCAAATACCGACCTACCTACGTAACGTATATTTTGTAAGTTTTGGTGAAAGTTGAAGATAAAGTTGTATTCAAAATAGAAACGTGAATAATATTAGTTTTTCATGCATAGCTTACTTAGTACTTAGGTAAAAGTCTAAATTCTAGAATGGACTAATCAAAATTACACTTGTGTGAAGTGAATGCTGTCTGCAAAGAGTAAAACGACCTATGATATAACAAACATGAATGCCCCACTTCATGTTGAGATTGTACAGAAAAGGAAAAGCCATGAAAGTAAAGACTTCATAAAAGGAATAGTGCATTCGTACCTTGCTAGGTTTTCCTGTATAAGTCCCGGTACCACACTTAGTGATAAAGATTTAGAAGAAAATGTTGAATTGAACGAGCATGTACAATCCATTACTTTCTGTGATATAGATCATGATTCTGAAGTACAAATGACAAATACGGAATTCTTGTACCACATATATAAATTAGACTGTTTCGGTGTGGAGACAGATACTATGACTGACAACGCTTCTGGTGAAGAGTTAGCTGCCGCCGACGTGTGGTCGTTGCCTTCAGAGGAGTTTCACGGATTGTGGGAAAGCTTGGTGTACGATTCGAAGTTGAAAGAAGACACATTGAGATTCGCGGAGACCGCTTTCGAGTTCGCCGATCGCGGCGTGAATCCCACCATAGTCGGATGTAACCGAGTAGTGCTGCTGCACGGGCCCCCGGGCACCGGCAAGACGAGCCTGTGTCGAGCACTCGCGCAGAAGTTGGCCATCCGGCTGGGCGAGCGTTTCCCACGCGCGCGGCTGCTCGAAATCAACGCGCACGGGCTCTTCTCCAAGTGGTTCTCGGAGAGCGGCAAGCTGGTGGCGCGCCTGTTCGAGCGCGTGCGCGACATCGTGGAGGACCGGCGGCTGCTCGCCTGCGTGCTCGTGGACGAGGTGGAGTCGCTGGCGCACGCGCGGCGCGCCGCCCTCGCCGGCCTCGAGCCGTCCGACTCCATCCGCGCCGTCAACGCGATCCTCACGCAGCTGGACCGGCTGCGGCGGCATCCCAACGCGCTCGTGCTAGCCACCTCCAATGTGACGGGCGCCATCGACGTCGCGTTCGTGGACCGCGCCGACGTGAAGCGGCTGGTGGGCCCGCCGACGGCGCGCGCTGCGTACGAGATCCTGCGCGGCTGCTGTGGTGAGCTGGCGGCGCGCGGCGTGGTGTGGCCGCGCGCGGGCGAGCGGTTGTTCGCGCTGCGCGTGCTGGAGGGCTCCCGGTTCGCGGAGAGCGAGGCGGCGCGCGCGTCGCTGCGGCTGTGGGCGCTCGCGGGCGAGGCGGGCGCGGCGCGGCTGTCGGCGCGGGCGCTGCGCCGGCTGCCGCTGCTGGCGCGCGCGCTGCACTGTGAGCCGCGGCCCGACCTGCTGCGCTTCGTGGACGCGCTGCACGCCGCGCTGCGCCAGCACCTCGCCGACACACGAGATTTGCACTCCGATGATGAACGATGACTCTTCATGCTGCTCTGTGATATGTTCATATTTAGAGAGTTGATATTGGTTTTAATTTCAAATAGAATGGTTCGACCTTGAGTGGACTACAAATTGTCAATAGATATTTAAATGGATTTAGTGTACATGTACAGATTTCACACATGCTTTTTCAGACAGTGCTCTTAACCACTGAGCTATCATGGCTGGCATGGTCTCGATAGCTCAGTGGTTAAGAGCACTGTCCCGGATTGTCCCGGCACTGTCCCCAGGCGCGGTTTCAATTCCCGCTTGATTCCAGAATTTTTTCATCTCATCATTATTGTCAATAGATATTTACGGGCTCAAACTTATACACTTGTGATAAAGATATTTTATTACCATGTTTTACTAAGCATGAATTAATTGACATTATCATAAACCTAGTGCATTTGAAACTTCTAAACAGTGTTTATTAATTAATGTATGTAAGAAAATTGGTGATTAATTTTAAGTGTTAAAAATATACACCTAAGTACAAATTAAGGTTTTATTACTACACTAGCTTTTGCCCGCGGCTTCGCCCGCGTGAATTTCATAGCAAAATCTCAGTAATTTTTTATCGCGTACTCTGTAAGACTGGTAAACATATATGATTCAAATTCGCATTTTTTGTCATCTTTAGTTCAATTTTCTGATTCCCGCTGGGTGTCTCGTCCCGTAAACTTGTCCAATCCCGCTTCCTGCTATGTAATGTAAAGTAGATATCCCGTACCGTTTTCTTACATATTGTGCCATCATGTTTTTTGCAATGTGTCCTGTCCTGTTTCCCACTACGTGTCTCCTTCCTATTTCCCGCTCCTACTCTCACTCCCGCTTTTTGCAACGCGTGCCGTCCCATTTTCCATGACGTTTTACGTCCCGGTTTTTTATTAACCACAAAAGTAAATTAAACACTTTTTGTATTTACTATCTGTATATGCTTTTTATCTTGAAAATTGTATTAAGTCCCATACAATCTTTCACCCCTTCTGTCAGTCAGTCAGTCAAGTGTTTTATACTGAAATATTGATACATACTGCGCCCCTTATATCTATATCAGACTTTAATCGATAAAAACAATTTGTTTATATTCTATTTACACCTTTCTACAAAAATTTAAAGTAAATCGGCTCCGTGGATTGTTATTTTAATTTTCCTACAAGATCCCCCTCATTTCCGGAATGAAATGTCTATAAGATGTTAACCCGGGATTCCGAGGAATTTTTGATTCATAATTAGTTTTTCAATTATCCTACAGGAACCTGACCATTTACCGGGATGAAATTTATCTAATTTTCCTACAGGATCCTCATTTACCGGGATGAAATGTCTATAAGATGTTTACCCGGGATTCTGAGGCATTTATTATTCATAATTAGTTTTCAATTATCCTACGGGAAATGGTCAGGTTCACGGATATTTGAAGGGATGAAATGTATCAAGATGTTAACCCAGTATATAAGGTACCTACATACCAAATTTCAAGAAAATCGGTCCAGTAGATTTCGAGTGATGCGCGTTCAGACAGACAAAAATTTCCAAAACTATATTTTCGTCATCTATATCAGTAACTAAGTATATTCCATGAAGAATTTTAAAAAATATCCAATGTACAAATTTGGCCTTTCTTCAATTTTATTATATGTATAGACTAGCTTTTTCCTACGGGATTAGTTATTTTTCTGGTATGATAGGTACCCTGTCCTTTTCCACATTTCAAACTATATAGTATGAACTACGTATATTAATCTGCTAAGGTTATATATGGAAAGGAGTTTATTTATGTTGTCTCTCTTTTTCTCACTTTATTAACTTAGCCAACGTAAGAAGACTTTGTTGGTTTATATCTGATGTGCTTTTCATAGTTTTAGAGAAGCTTAACTTTAAATATGGTATAGATTTCTAGAAGCCGCGGGCAAAAAGGGTTCAAGGATGTAAAATGTTCTCAAGTCAAACTTTTTACTAGTAATTAAAACATTAACATTCACTTAGGTATAATTACAAGATATATCAGCCTTTGTCATATTTTAATTAAACGTAACTGAACATAATAAATCCACTCGTATCACGCAAAATCTAGTTCTATGAGCTGGCGCACGTATTAAACGTGGGCGAAGTCGCGGGCAAAATATTTTATTTTGATCATGTCTATTGAAGTATTCTGTAGCATAAAACAAATTGTGATATGTCAGCACATAATAACAAGACGTTAGGACACGGTAGGTGCGATGCGGCATCAGCGGCCGATGATCCACAGCATGTTGAGCGCGGCGGGGCCGAGGTGCACGCGCTGCAGCGCCGGCGGGTCGCGCTGCGCCGCCGCCGCCAGGAACAGCAGCAGCGCGTGCAGCAGGTTGTTGCGGCCCGCGCCCGGCTCCAGCGTGTCCTCGCCGCGCAGCAGCACGTAGTGCGGCGGCTGCTGCGCCGTGCGGTGGATGGCCAGCACGTGTGGGCCGCGCGGCGGGCTGGCCGGCGCCGCCGACAGGTGCTGCGCCGAGAACGGCCGCGCCGCGCCCGCCGGCAGCTGCAGGTCCAGGTAGCCGGCCACCAGCCGCAGCACCAGCTCGGCGTCGGCCGGCAGCCCCGGCCGCCAGTCGGGCCCGCCCGCGCGCCAGCGGTATTCGCTCAGACAGCCGCCGGCCGCCAGCGCGCGCAGCCGCCGCACCAGGTACTGCTGGTCGGCGCACAGCTCCAGGAAGGGCAGCAGCGCACGCAGCCGCGGCTGCGCGCGCGCCGCCGCCCGCAGCCGCTCCAGCGGCGCCAGCCCCGGCCGCAGCTCCTCGGGGAGCGCGGCGGCCGCGTCCAGCTCGCGCACCACGCGCTCCAGGATGGTCACGTGGATCCACAGCCGCAAGTTGAAGTTGTACTGCGTGAGACGCCGCGGGTCCACATTGAGTCTCCGCCACACATGCGGAGCCGCGCCCGCCCCGCTCGGACTGCCGCCGCCCTCCTCCAGCGTACCCTCTGAAACACGATGCGATAAAGATCACTCTGCATTCGAAGTCGGTCTGATATCTAAATAGATATTTCAAAAGTGGCGAAAAGAATGAAAGGCCATATTCGAACGAGTGCTAACTCGAGAAAATATACCGGTGTTGAGTGCAGATAGTTGGTAGAGCGGCGGCGGCGAAGCGCTGGCGGGCCACGAGCGAACTTCCGGCGGAGGCGCGCCCTGCCGCGACTGCTGTCTAAAAACACAACACAAGTTCAACATTTTCATTGTGACTCGCGTAGTGTTCTGTTAAAAAGATTCCAAGAAAATATATCCGATTCACTGGCAATAGAGACTCACCCGAGGTAAGCTTCGAGCACTCTTCTGTCGGAGATGAACTCGTCGCGCAGCGGGAGCTCGTGTCGGGGCGAGGGCGGCGAGGGGGGCGAGGGCGGCGGGCGGGCGGGTGAGGGCGGCGGGGGCGGGCGCCAGCGCAGGCCCGGCGAGTGCGCGAGCGGCGAGCCCTCCGCGTCTCCGCGCGCCGGCGACGCCCCGGGATCCGCTGATAACACTTGAGGGGAATAAATGCCAAATAAGTGGCAGTGACAGTTTCTATATTCATTGCCCACCAAATATGTTTATTTACGCCTTAACAGATAAGCTAAGATGTTAAATACTTAAAAGTATACTTGAGTGAATGGATGATCTCTACACATAGACATACGCTAATATATAATAATACTAGCTAAGCCCCGGGGCTTCGCTCCCGTGGGAATTTCCAAGTTGTAACAAGGAATTCTGAAAGCTCCATGTAGATTTGGTGGCAATGTAATATGATTATAACAAACCTTCGGTGTGTGGGGCCGCGGGGGGCGCACGCAGCAGCCGCGTGGCGTGCTGCAGCAGGTTGGCGCACGCCACGGCCGCCAGCGCCAGCTCCACGTAGTGCAGTAGTGACGTGTAGCCCGAGCATTTGCATGATCTGTCCGCCAAAAAAATATTGTTACTCTGTTAGTGCCAGTTAGTGGACGCACATACAAGATTTCTGTTTAAAAAAACTATCTATCTAATATCTAACTCAGCTCACTTTCAATGAACTTGCTCTGCTGGTTCACTTGAGTAAATAAATAAGTACAAGAATGAAATAAGTTGCTCATTTGTGTAAAGTAGGTAGCGCACAAGAATGAAATAAGTTGCTCATTTGTGTAAAGTAGGTAGCGCACAAGAATGAAATAAGTTGCTCATTTGTGTAAAGTAGGTAGCGCACAAGAATGAAATAAGTTGCTCATTTGTGTAAAGTAGGTAGCACACAAGAATGAAATAAGTTGCTCATTTGTGTAAAGTAGGTAGCGCACAAGAATGAAATAAGTTGCTCATTTGTGTAAAGTAGGTAGCACACAAGAATGAAATAAGTTGCTCATTTGTGTAAAGTAGGTAGCGCACAAGAATGAAATAAGTTGCTCATTTGTGTAAAGTAGGTAGCGCACAAGATTGAAATAAGTTGCTCATTTGTGTAAAGTAGGTAGCGCACAAGAATGAAATAAGTTGCTCATTTGTGTAAAGTAGGTAGCGCACAAGAATGAAATAAGTTGCTCATTTGTGTAAAGTAGGTAGCACACAAGAATGAAATAAGTTGCTCATTTGTGTAAAGTAGGTAGCGCACAAGAATGAAATAAGTTGCTCATTTGTGTAAAGTAGGTAGCACACAAGAATGAAATAAGTTGCTCATTTGTGTAAAGTAGGTAGCACACAAGAATGAAATAAGTTGCTCATTTGTGTAAAGTAGGTAGCACACAAGAATGAAATAAGTTGCTCATTTGTGTAAAGTAGGTAGCACACAAGAATGAAATAAGTTGCTCATTTGTGTAAAGTAGGTAGCACACAAGAATGAAATAAGTTGCTCATTTGTGTAAAGTAGGTAGCACACAAGAATGAAATAAGTTGCTCATTTGTGTAAAGTAGGTAGCACACAAGAATGAAATAAGTTGCTCATTTGTGTAAAGTAGGTAGCGCACAAGAATGAAATAAGTTGCTCATTTGTGTAAAGTAGGTAGCACACAAGAATGAAATAAGTTGCTCATTTGTGTAAAGTAGGTAGCGCACAAGAATGAAATAAGTTGCTCATTTGTGTAAATGCTAACCTACACACACAAACCACTTTCTGGTACTTACAGATCATAAACAAACACCAGCAGAAACACTCCATTGACAATACTCCATTTCAGAGAATTGGACCGTTTCTTGTGTGCATAATTCAAATCTATTTTATGTTGTAATGATACATCCATCATTTATATCCTGAAATAAAATAAAATTGTTGGCATCAATCACAAATGTCTCATAATACCAAAATCATTATGCAGAAGGATCTTCTTCATAATCATATTCCTGATGACTGAGTTGTGGTCATTATGTAGAATGAAACAACAACTTTTTTGGCACTATTACTCTTAATGGATTGATTTGCCATTGCCTTTTCCATCACATACATAATCAACCAGTGTGCCTCATGTTTTCCTTTATGGGAAGCGAATGGTGGTCTATGAAAACTACTATATACGAGTCGATTGGTATACTCATGTGGCACGAGTAGGATTCGAAACTGGGACTTTTTGGTTCACAGGAGAAGACATCCGTATCTTAAGCACTGTCCCGGGTCTTGGATGTTTATCTATTTATATGTTACAAAATATAGTATCGTTGAGTTAGTATCTCATAACACAAGTCTAGAACTTACTTTGGGGCTAGCTGAATCTGTGTGATTTGTCCTAATATATATTTAAACCACCTTCATTCAGACTTGCTTCATTTAGACTTGTGATTTAGACCATACGTACCAGTAAATAGCGCCCTTCGTATCAGTTGGTCTGTGTGTCATTAATCGTGCCAAGCTAAGACACGCTGCAGGAAATACAAATAATATCTATACGGTACGGTACCTAATATCCAATACAGCTATGCATTCAGTAAGGCGACGAAATATTTGGAGCCGGTAGAAGTAACAGAATAGGTTAGGTGTAAACTAAATAAACCACCCACTAATAACTAAACCAAAGAGAATACAGAAGACTGAAGAGAATACAAAGCTAAATTTTTATACCTTTTTTGACAGTGACGTGACGTAAGGTATCAAGTAGCAACTGGCAATACTAGTGTCAATGTCAATTTATTTTTGCAATTTTTGACTCTAGTCGTAGGTAGGTTCGAGTTGTAGGTAGGTTGGTATTGTATTATTTATATTGTACCTAGGTAGAGTAGGTAGTTATCACGATCACGCACGGCATGATCACGTTTCGTTCGTCTCCCGTAGCGTAGACCCGAGGAGACCCTAGACTATTTTTGCGTTTTTTATATTCCTAAACATTTCCCAGTGTGTTTAGTGTTATTACTCTTCATCAAAATACGGGATATTTTGTAAACTACAAGAGCGATAATGTAGATTCATGTGTGCCGGCCAAATAGATTTTTTTTCTGTATTTATTTACTTTGCGCGACGGCTTCATTTCTGTGAGAATTTTGGGATTCTAGATAGCCTATAATTATATAGTTCTCACCCCGTGATATAGTACTCACGCGGCTATCTATCGCATAGATTTATATTGTTATATAGGAGTAATCTATCAAACAACGAAAATTTTTTATATTCGATCGACAGTCGTGCCTGAGATTGTAGCGTTTTGTAAGTACATAATTATTGCATGTTATTATTGTATTAATATTAGAGCTATTATATATTTTATAAATATTTAGAGCTATTAGGTTTCCCACTGCGTGAAAAGGCCTCCTTCCATTCCTTCCATTTGGTCCGGCATTTGTATTTATTAAAAATATACGAAAATGTTATAGTTTGAGCTTTAGTTCAAGACTTTTTTGTAAGTGAATGTATTGATGACATAATAATATGTCTTTTCTATCTACCTACCTATTTAAACCTTTTAATGAAATATGGGCCTAATACATTATCCTTTTTATTCATAAAAAAGTTTAAGCCAACCAACTAAGTACTTGGTGTTTGTATAATAGTATAATAGGGGTGTAAATTATTTATAGGTGGTGCTCAGAGCATTGCGAGTGCTGCGGCCACTCTGTCATTACAATATTTAAAATTGTAACAAATTTGTCTTTGTTACAATTTTAAATGCATTAGGTTTAATATCTGACTTTAAAATAGGTAATTAATCGGTAATGTAAATTTTATGAATGATTGGTTTTAGAATGATTGTTTTATGAGAAAAAGGGTCTTGGCAGATGGACAGACAGACAGACGGACAACAAAGTGAGCCTTCCATTTTGACTTATTGAGGTATGGAACCCTAAAAATTGACAGATAGTAATGGTAAGGCGGCCACAATGGTCGAAATGCTGTGAGAACCACCCTATTATCATTATTCAGGGTGTAATTTTTATTAATTATATTAATATTCATGTATATGTATATTGGTCAGCAAAATAATTATTTGGGCAGCAACATCTGGTTAGCAGAGTTCAACATCGTTGGGTTATGTTGAGTGAATATATATTCACACATTAGATCGGCTTCCAACAAGAGAACTCCTAAAAGGTTAATTGTCGTCACACCATCGCCGTCATAATCGTCAACGTCAATACCATCACCATCACTCACCACCATCATCCCTTTATATCCTAACGGAACCCAATGAACCCTAACTGAGTTGCTGATGAAATCTGCTTATCAAACCTTGCTGACCAAATGATTATTTTTCCTGGTTCCTCAGCCAAAGGAGCATCAGATCCCAGTCCCTTACATTTACTTATCCAGTTTTTTGTAGCATGATTCCTACTATCATCCTTCGTCCACTTTAAAATACTTTGGTGCAATCAGTAGCGCCATGCCAACTCTTTGGAACCTTCGAACATAATATCTCACTTTGTCTACATTTTTAAATTTTGTCGCCATTATGGCACTTTGCCATTGTATTTGTATAGCATAATCCTGTATTAATAATGATTACGGTCAGGCAATAATGGAGCAGCAGCCGATGGTGAAGGAGAACTTGCCGGAGTCGGCGCCGCTGGCGACGCGCTGGCTGGCGGCGCTGGTGCTGCTGACGGGCGGCGCGCTGCTGCTGGCGGCGCAGCTGGACGCGGCACTGCCGCCCGCGCGCGAGCCCGACCCCCGCCGCCCCCACGACTTCAGCGGGATCGCCGCGCACCGCTACCTCGCCAACCTCACCGCCATCGGGCCTAGGGTCAGCCTTATAATATTATACACGGAAACAGGGAATAATTCACCTAGCACCAAGTTTTTCATAAACGTAGACAGTTTGTCTTATCGACACATCTGTGGGTAGGTGGCGGGTAGCTACGAGAACGAAGTGTGGACGGTGCGCACGTTGGTGGAGGCGCTGCGCGACATCGCGGGCGCCGCGTCGCCGCACAACGTGCTGGAGCTGGACCGGCACGAGGGCGCGGGCGCGTTCAGCCTCACGTTCTTCGACGGCATGAACAATGTGTACCGCGGCGTGCAGAGCGTGCTGGCGCGCGTGCGCGGCGTCGGCGGCGACACGCAGCCCGCGCTGCTGCTCAACTGCCACTTCGACACCGTGCCCGACAGTCCCGGTACTTGCTTCCGTGCTGGTCTTACAATTTTAGAGATTTACCGCCTACAAATTACCGCCTAAAAATACCTACCTACCTAAGTAAATATTGACAGTTTGCTATTTTCAATGTACTATTTTCAATGTACTATTTTCAGACTTTTCGACTCAGTTTCTAAAACTAAGACTTTGATAAAAAACTGTAATTAATTATCGTCATTTGCCTATTTAAAATAGGTAGTGTGAAATTTTCGATTGGCATGGTTATTAGGAAAAGATTCCTCAATTGTATAAATGAGTTAGCGCAGGCCGGCAGGTCACGGGCGCGCACGCGCGGCCGGCGCCTGCTAATTGCCATAACAACTTCCCAATGTATGTGTTATTGAAATCAACTTCACCTCATTAGGGTCAGGGAGGCTGATGTTAACATGGGTTCGATCGGTACGCCTGGCTAATTTAAGGTAGTCTGTCAGATTTTCAAGGGCGTTGCCAAGAGGGGTAGGAAAGGGCTGCTGCCTCCTAAAGATTTAAAAAATGCTAAACCTAAAACGACTTAAGTCTCAAGTCCACTTGCTATTACTATTAGCTGCTGCTGTTATCGTACTCGATGCGTTAAAAAAATAATGTTCGAAACCACGTGATAGAGCGGAGCACGGCTGTGGGTAACAGCTAGTTTATTGATGAAAAATTGTGTCTAGCCCAATCCCACTTTAAGTTGGTCGACTTATTATTTTTACATGACGCGGGTAGTATCCGTAACTAAAGGTCATATTACTAAATTTAAATATTAAATTATTGTTATTTATAAAAACGTTAAAGCATCTTGCTAAAGTATGTTTTGTCTCTTTCTGTAAATGACAAATATTGCAAAGTGTGTCCAGTCCAGTGACGAAGCATTATTTAATGTAAAGTATGGTATATGAGTGGTATAGATTGGTATCGAGCGTGTGTCGTGTGTGTGTCAGGCGCGAGCGACGACGGCGCGGGCTGCGCCGTGCTGCTGGAGCTGGCGCGCGCGCTGGCCGCGTCGCCGCTGCCGCTGCGGCACCCCGTCATCTTCCTCTTCAACGGCGCCGAGGAGAACATCATGCAGGTCGCGCCCGACTCGGATACCACTTCCCTATCCATCTCGTACAAAGCGCCAGATTGGGTCTTGTAAAACTAGACACACGTAACAAAATCTATTCACACTCTGTCCCGTTTCTTCTAGTATACATATTTCAAATACGCTTATTTTTCTTCGAAAGAGGGAAACAAATTATTTTGCAAACATTAAAGTGAGTGGGAGTAATCGTGTGCAAGTCAAATATAAGCTTAACTCGTAATTATTCACTTTTACATTACTATCCTAAATTATTAACTCGCTTATTATATTGATCGCACTAGAAATGTAAGAAGACGCCACACGTGTGGCGTGTGGCGTCTTCTTGTGTCGGCGACACGTGACGGGTGACGGCGCTGGTTGCAGGGCTCGCACTCGTTCGTGACGTCACATCCGTGGGCGCGCTCGGTGCGGCTGTTCCTGAACCTGGAGGCGTGCGGCGCGGGCGGCCGCGAGGTGGTGTTCCAGGCCGGCCCGCACGACCCCTGGCTCATGGACACGTCAGTTCTCATTGCATTCTCTCGTTCGTTCGTTGCCTCTGTTCTCTTTATAACGACATATTCGTATGATTTATTAGGTGTTCTTTTAATTAATTCCTCACCAGCTTATTTGAACGTCTCCGACGTGAGGCACTGGCTTTTCTTATACATTAATAGGTAACGAGGATGGGCTGAAAAACTAAATTTTCATTTTAATTATAATTCATATTCATTTATTCTAAATAATTTGTAAATACATACTCTAAGTACCAATTCAGACACCTACATTTATTTTTATTGTTACTAACACTTAAATGTTTCGTACGACTGCTGCGATCTAGTGGTGGTCTTACACCTAGGAACTAAACAGTTAATGTGCAGGTTTGTGACCAGTAATGAATTATATTGGTGTACAAGCTCACATGGCACGAGTAGGAACGGAACCTGGAACGGGACCTATCGGTACACAGACGGGCGAGTCACCGCTGGACCACCACCACTTGGATTTGGCTTTAGAATGAAACGTGTTGCAGATACGCGCGCGTGGTGCCGCGGCCGTTCGCGTCGTCGCTGGCGCAGGAGCTGTTCGAGAGCGGCCTGTTGCCCGGCGACACCGACTTCCGGGTGTTCCGGGACTTCGGCAAGCTCTCAGGCGAGTACCCCCGGGAGCGTGTAATGTGTATTCACTATATAAAATTTGATGAACTTCACGACGAAATTTGACTTTTACACGTGACAAATAATTAACGAACACAATCTATTTTATACTCGTGTATGAAGATGAAGTTTATAACCGGCCACCTTAGTCAACCCTCCATGAAAATGCTGTTGCTGTCAAGACATTACGTAGGACGTAGATCCGTACGACATCTATGATAGGATATGTAGTACTCCTCTTCTAGAGCGCCCAAGAGAATGTTAAGAAAGAATTATTAGAAATTAGACCTTCACAGATACTTATTCAACGATTTAAAAAAATGAAGGAGGTTCTCAAAACATCTTTTATTTTTAAATATATATAGCCAAAAACTACTAGCGTTTAGGAACGACCACTGCTGGGAAGAAATGCTGAGAGAAACTCATTTAAAGAGTACAGTAATACTCGTAAAAAATAGGTAAATAAACATGAAAATTGTAGGTCTGGACTTCGCTTGGAGCGCTAACGGCTACGTGTACCACACGGCGCTGGACACGGCGGCGCGGGTGCCGGCGGCGGCGCTGCAGCGCACCGGCGACAACGTGCTGGCGCTCACTAGAGGTCACTCAACTATCTCACTACATTTCATTTTCTAGAACTTTCATTTTCTAGAACTTATCCCTCTTTCTCATATGAAGCCTGTTTCTAATTGCATTTGAGCATATCTTTTTAATTTCTACTTCGTTTCTTTTGAGCCATTATCATTCATCTTCGGTTTTCAATGTTGGTCTGGGATCGAAAAACATATGCCAGCTGGTTTTACCGTGTAGATCGTAAAAGACAAGGAAAAGGGCTATAATATCGATTCTTCTCATAGGCGATAGGCTAAAAACCGCTATATTAGATTTCAACCCTGGCAGCGGGGAAATTATATTACATTAATCATGCATGGACATTCGAGGAATGGTAGGTGTGACGCTGTGACGCATGCGCCGCAGGGCTGCTGGAGAGCGCGGAGCTGGCGCGCGCGGCCGACCCTCGCTCGCGGCAGCCCGTGTTCTTCGACGTGCTCGGGCTCGTGCTCGTGCTCGCGCACGCGCCGCTCGCGCTCGCCGCCGCCGCGCTCTGCACGCTGGCCGTGCTGCTCAACGTGCACGCGCACGCGCACCAGGTACGTTCTGCGCTCTCTCTCTCACATTGTAGCAATGTCCCGACATAGTGAAGAAATGTTACTATCTACTACTTCTAATCGACAAAGTCCCCGACTCGTAAACACTACTAGTGTTATCGGTTATTTAAGTGAACGTATAAATGTTAGTGTACCGAGATAGCGAAGACAGTGCACGTCCTCAGGCGCGGCGCCGGCTGTACATCGGCGCGGGCGAGTGGTGGCGCGCGGCGGCGCTGAGCGCGGCGAGCGGCGCGGCGGGCGGCGCGGCGGGCGTGCTGGCGGCGGCGGCGGCCGCGGCGGCGCTGGGCGCGGCCGACGCGCGTCTCGCATTCTACAGCCGCCCATGGCTGCTGGCGCCGCTCGCCGCCCTACCCGGTAATGTCACATCTACTTTTCGTTTTTAGATGATGTTCAACTTTATGATTTTTTAAAATATTCGGTTACTTGTTATCGAACGATTCGCTCTCTCTTTACTCTCAACGTTTTCCCGGTTATGGTTTTTCAACCATAAAATGTTGGACCTCAGCGTCCGCTCCCGACTATTTCTCTTCCAATTCGCGTGGTCTTCGGAATCATCATTGTCGTTTCTAAGACACGCAATTGTTTTGCATCGCTCGAACATTGGCTATGCCTCGCTGTCATAGTAAAAAATGAGGCTTATAACGGATTTATGGCTCTGATGCCCCGGTTCATGTCGGTCACAAACATCAATCAAGTATATAACGTATATATTGCTGATCGACGGTCACAGATGACACGTCTCGCTCCCGGACACTTTATGCCACATGTTTTATAAATATATTGCAGCGATCACAGTATCGTGGGTGGTGGCGCTGTGGAGCCGCGCGCGGGGCCCGTGGTGGGGCGGGCGGGGGTGGTGGGGGGCGCGCGCGGCGCGGGACGGCCAGTCGCTGCTGGGCGCGGCCGCACTGCTGCTGTGCGCGGCGCTGCGGCTCCGCTCCGGCTACCTGCCGCTCGTGGCCGTGCTGGCCGCCGCCGTCGCCGACCGCCTCGCCATCATTTTCAACAGCGACAAGGTAGCCCGATTGATCTTTTCAATTTCATTTCTTGATTCTTTTGATCGAGATTTCTTCACGATGTTTTGCTTCGCTGAAAACGAGTGATGAACTATGAAAACGAATACTATACACGCATGAGTCATACCAGTCACTGGACCACCATCGCTTCAATTAACCTTACAGGCACATTACACACATTGGAATCCGGCTCCGTCCTCGCACCGGGTCATTTATGTTTGTATACACTTTCGGAAATAAATTACCTAAATCAATCATTAAGTTCGACTGGGATTGAGAGGCCAGAGCTAGGCAAACCTGTTCGCTAAAACAACAGTACCTGTGTCTGACGTTTTATTTGATGTAGTGATACATATTGCTGTATCAGAAAGCACATAGGCGAGAACTATATACGTCAGTATGACCGACTGTCCGCAGCGCGGAGACGGCGTGCGCGCGACGCTGTGGGCGGCCAGCGCGGCGCTGCCAGTGCTGCAGAGCTGGTACCTGCTGCTGGCGCTGCTGGCCACGCTGGCGCCAGTCGCTGGCCGCGCCGGCACGCCGCCCGTGCCCGCCGACGTGAGCTGCTTTACATTCATTGTTCTTTACTTCCTGCTAGGGCCTAGCGACTGCTAGTAACTGTTTTTAAAATCGATCTATTTTTGTTGGTCTTCCTATTAATAAAATATGGAATCGGTGCCGCGGCGTGGGACACTATCGCCCGGAATATCGGAGCGGAATCAGAATTTACCGTCCTTTTGACATAATTTGCCGGTCCTCAAGCGGGAGACGCGTGTGCTCGCGGGTTCAATATTCATGTGTGCGACCATCTTCTTGAAACTTTTGTCTGTAATACAGTCGGCCGGCGGTTCTCTTTCTGACGAGGCCTGGAGCAGACCATGACCTGAGCCATCCGAATGGTGCTCAGGGCGGCACGAGTAACATTCGAACGAAAAATAAGTTATTAGTGAACACACGAAATTAACGCGGGTGAAACCGTGGGCAAAAGCTATTGTTAAATAATTCCACAAAAGTAAATCTTTCGATACAAATTCAAGATAATATTTTAGAGTCCACACTATGTTAGTAACAATATTAAGCTTTGCCCGCGTGAATTTACCACATGATTTTTTTTGTTCTGGTTTAAAAGGTAGCCTATATCCTTCCGTACTTCAAAATACGTGCAAAATTTCAAGAAGATTGGTTGAGTAGAAAAAGCGTGAAGAGGTAACTCACGTACTTACTTTCGCATTTATAATATTAGGATTAAATTATTATGCCACATTTACACTCAGGCCTAGTGGGCAGGGAAGTGAGCATCCCAGAGGGCACGAGTATGTAAATAGGTCACTCGCGCTGTCACTGCCGCTGCCCGGCGCTCCCTCGAGTGTCGGCAGTGTCTGAGTGTAAATGTGGGGTTAAACTGTGCATCAATCACGCTAAAATTCACGTCGTAACTTTTATATTTGTGCATTTTATTTGTAAATCAACATATATTTCTGTACATTATGTAAATTCACTTATCAACTTTTGAGAAGATTTTTGAAAAATTTCTTAAAGATCCTTGAAAAAATGCGTGTCGTGTAAATATTGAAGTATTTTCAAAGTACTTTTTTAATATAATAAAGTCCACATTGAATAGTTGAAGGTCGAGTAGATGACGCGGTGCGTTGTGTTGCGTTGCGCAGGTGCTGGTGATGTGTGTGACGGGCGCCGTGTCGCAGTGGGCGGCCGCCTGGCTGCTGCCCTTCGTGTTGGCCGCGCGCCGGCCGCGGCTGCTGGTACACTATGCTCATCTATTACTGCTTTATATCTGTATGCGACCATTTGCCAGTTCTAGCACCACCATATTATTATTATCTAGTGTGGCAAAAAAATGATAAAAATATGTGATGGGGGCGCTGGTGTGCAACTAGACAGGGCCAAGTTGGTGTTTATTGCCCGGGAGCGCTGTGTAATACACACAAAAACTACTTTGTTAGCGTTTTGTGCGATTTCAATATTTGATTAGCTATGGTAATTGTAATGGCGTTATTTTTGTTTATTTCAGGAAGGAAATGATAATTGCTACGTAGCAATTATCATTTCCTTTACACATTACTACATTTTATATAATATTACTACATTTTATATAATAACAAGATAAAGTGCGCATTTTTAATTAATGTTGGGGTGTGTGTACTACTCTGTAAATCTATCTATAATATAATGTTTCGTAGCACACACACCAAACATTATACTATAGATAGATTTACAGATTATTGACACGTGAGTAAACATTATTGACAAATACATACTGAGTAAACATTATTGACAACGGCTGTAGATAGATTCCCATTTCACCTCTATCTTTTTTACCGTGGCTCTCGAGCCCCGTCCCTGTCTGCCACGCAAAGCCGCGCTGTAGCATGTGGTGTCGTGTGCGCAGATATGGTTGTCGGCGGCGGTGTCGGCGGTGACGCTGGCGCTGGTGGCGGCGGGCCCGCTGTACGCGCCGTACAGCGCGGAGCGGCCGCAGCGGCTGTTCGTGCTGCACGCGCGGCGCACGCTGCACGCGCCGCTGCACGCGCCGCCCGCGCCGCCGGCGCACGAGGACCTGTTCTGGGTGCCCGAGCTCGACGCCAACACCGACCGCACGCTCCGAGGGATGGCCGCCGAGATCGGCACAGAGGTATCGGCCGTTCTTCAGAGGAGGGAATTTTACGATAAAAAGTTCCTATATGCTATTCTAGTTTGTCTCGTCGTATATCAAATTTTATCAAAATTGGCCCGATAGATTTTGCGAAAACGAGAGACGAAAGTCCTCACATTTTCAGTCAGGTCGAGATCGAGAAAAAAGTTGGAAGGTAAATCGATCGACGAAACTGCAGTGTCGACCGCTCCCGCTGCAGGTGCTGCAGACGCGCGGAGAGTGCGCGCGACGCGTGTACTGCGGCGCGCCGTACTACCTGCCGGTGCGGCGGCTGGTGGCGCGCGGCCGCTGGCTGCCGGCCGCCGCGCCGCCCGCCGCCGCGCTCGAAGCCGCGCTGCGTCTGCAGGACCACAACGCCTCCGTCGCCGACTTGCACATACAACTCACAGGTTTGTTTGCTATATTTCCACCAATGACTAAACGTGTACGTACACTTGTGGAAGGACGATTTGCAAAATGATAACAGGTTTTATAACCATATGTGGAAGGACGATTTGCAAAATGATAACAGGTTTTATATACCCGGACAAAAAACATATGCGCCTCGGCGTGTTCCTTATCATAACAGTAAAGATTTTACGCGATTAGTGTGGACGAATTCTTATTAGAATGCTATGTAACTACGTGTATGTAGCGGGACTTATGTTAGTGTTTGGTGTGTGAGCCCAGGTCCGAACCACGTGGTGGTAATCGTGTCCCCGACGCAGCACACGGAGGTGTCGTGGCTGGCGGTGGCGGGCGCGGGGTCGCTGGCGCCGCTGCGGGCGCTGCCGTGGCAGCAGCAGCAGCGGGACACGTACTTCGTTGCGCTCCACAGCGCCCGCCCCGACCACCCCGCGCACTGGAACCTCACGCTCACGCTGCGCAGGGACGCCGCCGTCGCAGGTTCACCTCCTACTCCACCTCTATACGCTACCGGTTTGACCATTTGAATGTGCATGACATACTCGATCTCCATAATCTAACATAATAGATACCTATGTTACTTTCAGACACTTGGAGATCACAAATCACGTATATGTTTTACAATAAATGTCAAAATATATGTAATAAACATGTCAAGAAAATATATAAATAATAATAAAAAAAATAAATTAAAATCAAGTGTGAGAGGTGGAAGTTTTAGGAAGGGTCCAAGGTTTTTTATCATTTAAATAGTCGCTAATCGTGTAATAAGCTTTAGCCATTAAAGCATTTTTAATATATGATTTAAATTTTGGCATTGGCAAGTTAATAGCCTCTACAGGGAGTTTATTGAACAATTTTACACTTTGACCCACGAAAGACCTCCTAACCTTTTTAAGTCGGAATCTGTTCATACAAAGTTTATGCCTATTACGAGTGACTACACTGTTAACATCGCTCAATGTTTTATACAGGTGTAAGTTAGATTTAACAAAAATAAGTACGTCGAAGATGTACTGAGATGCAACAGTCATAATATTTATCGATTTGAATAATTCTCGCAAGGAATCCCGTGGCTTAAGCCCATAAATAAAACGAATTGCTCGTTTCTGTAAAACAAAAATTTTTCCTATGTCAGCTGCATTACCCCATAACAATAATAATAATAATACTTAATATCGTAATACTAAATACGCAATGCATTTGAAATCGCGCAAACGCACACATAAGATCTTACTATCGCGCCTCGGTCACGCCTATGTTTTTGGGAATTTTAAGAATTAGGATCAATGAAATTCACACACACATGCTTAATACTAATAATCTATGTAGTGACATAGAACCAATCGTCGATATACGGCGACCTAACCCGATCTCAAATCGCCTCCCAATCTTTTTGTAACAGGTATTAAGGATTTGATTGGCTTGGCAACTATTACCCAATCAGAGCGATTCTGCCTAGCGTCCTGTCAAAATCAGTTACACTCATTAGTTAACGCGCATTTGCATTGCACAAGTTTTTTTATGCTAATTTATTTGTTGTGATTTGTGTTGTGTTTGTAAAACCTAAAAAATCGAAAAAAGCGAAATTTTACTTGCCAAGAGTGTATTGTGCGTAGTGTTTCTGTAAAGGTTTGTTTGTTTTTATTGTTTTTTGTCGTCACATAGGTCGTAGTACGTATATGAGAAATTTTATACGTATTTTTGCTTTACCTCTATTTTTTTTCACGCCACGCCACTGCTAGTTATCTAACTTTTTCAAAGGAAAATTATATTTGCTTTTGTTTTATGTGTAATGTGTTTCTCTCAGAGCACCCGCGCGCCACGGACGGCGCCCGCTGGGCGTCGCTGTCCGTGTCGGGGCACACGCTGAGCGCGGGGCGGGTGGGGGACGCGGGCTGGCGACCGGCGCACGCGGCGCTGGCGGCCGCTGCGCCGCCGCACACGGCCGTCACGGGCTGGGGCGTGCACACGCATTTCTACACGGTGTGACCGCAGCTCCGCCGCCCGCCGCACTACTGTACTCATCGGCTCTCGATTCACACATCAACCGGTATATTCTGAATTCAATAAGTAGGTACGATGGATACGATGTCTTTGTTCGAAATTACTTTTTTAATAGCCGATTCCTAAACAGCCAATTACTACAGTAATTAGCCGCGTTCGGCTCGACCCGCCGTGCCTCCCACGGTCCTCTTTGAAAAGGTTCACAAAACTAACATGACAGTCTTCTTGATGTGGACACAGCACGCAGTATAATAGTACACATACACAAATTAGATTGCTTTTATATCTCTTATTTTTTCTCGTGGCAGGTACTTTGCTACGATATCATTAGTATCATTCAAATTAATGTTAGGGGCGCTTGTGTTGTGAAAGGTTATTCGAACAAAATGTTGACGTTTGTATTGTGCGCATGTGTCACACAGCCCCAATTCTGAGATGTATACAATACATATTCAAATATAGAAAAGACTCATAATACATGCATTTAAATATACATGTAAATTTAAACATAAGAATGAACTAAGGCCCTTCGCACACGATTCGTCGGCGCAGTCGTGTCGTATGCGCGGCTACGACACGCTTACGAGGTGACTGCGAAGGCCCCATATGACATGTCATTTTGTTCCGTTGACATTTTTAACAAAGCACATTTTTAATTATCAGTTTGATATTTTTTAAAACTTAATGCGAGTACATGTTATTTATGTACTACGTATTTTTAATTATGACTTTTTATTATTTCAATTTATTTTGAAGCCAATGGTTTTTTAAGTTGAACGATACGTGAAAGGAATTGTTGAATGTCACAACTTTAACGTCAACAAAATATTCAAGTTTAGTGACATATCAAAGACAAACATTCCATCCAGTAGTTTAGCGTAGAGATAATGCTGTGTATGTGATGTGTGAGGACATCAAGTATAATGACAGATAGCTTGAACTAGATATACATGAATGATGTCCGTTGCTCGCTCACGGAGCCAAAGCTCGTGTAACACCGAGAGGTGCTGTTACTCTAGTAAGAAATTTTATCACGTTCCATGATTATTGCGACCCATGTAGACGCTGTTGTGTATTTTCTCCTACTGTATGTAGCAATAAAGTAATCGAAGCAATAAATAAAAACACGAATGAATTAATGTTAAGATTTCGTTCATTACATCGTTTGTACCGTAGAACACGGCGCAACATTTTCAACCTAAAGACGACTAACATCATTCGAAAGCCCTACAACTTGGGAGTTATTAATTCTTCAAAACATGTGATTTGTTTATTGAAATGTAAAATGGGTCGCAATGAAACATTAGATAATCATTTTATAGAGTTAGGGCCTATTTCCCCACTTTCTAATAAAGTATCTTGTTGTAATCTGGCTAATTGTAATCTGCCAGGTAAACTGGCTACTAGATAAATCTGCCCGAAGTGATTGACAAGTTAGCCCTATCCAACAGTTTTGAAACACAATTTGTAACGCTATCTGTTCGATATATTTCATATAGGCTACCAGATACTTTATAAGCAAGTAGGGGCCCTTGTAGAATAGCTAAATTTACAATGTATTATAGTATAATGTTGTCAATTTTTTAGAATGTTGGCGTAAGACTATAAGATTATATATTAAAGTAATGTCATTAAGATAAATGTGGATAGGATGTACACTGCCCACTGAGTAATCGCTTAGTTGAGCCAGGCTTTTATACATGTGCGTCCACTGCAAACATGTCAGCCTAACTCGCACTCAGTCTGTCAAGAAAGTGAAGAACACAAACGAGTGCGCGGTCTCCTGTCGGCTGCCAACACTGGGTGTTTATCAACCAATCTTTAACATTCTATTTGGTAATGCGTGGCATAAAAATGTAGTTCGTTAAAAATCAGTTTTCTTCACTTTGTTGACTGACTGAAGTTGTGTAGTCCGTCCGACTACCGACCCGTCTGACCATCATGAGAAAAAAGGGATAAAGGGACAAGGGTCTGAGTTCACTAGGTCAAGACTGAAGACGGACCGAGTTCTTTCCGAAGACGACGTCCCTTCATTGAGCTTAGTTCCTTCAGCTTAGGTAGACTTTCCACGTATGAACTAGTTCGCAGGAGCAGCTACATGTTATAGTTCTAACTGTTAACGTTGCGACGAAAGGAATATCAGATGGGCAGTCGACTGACCGACAACTACATTCCCAGGATTTAGGCAGAAACTGGGAGAAAACCTGTCATAGACAATATGCGTGCTTAATGCCTAATTTGCCTAATACGACTTAATATTTATGTATTGTAACGGTGGTTCGCAGAGCGTTTCGACCGCTGCGGCCGCGCGGTCATTACAATCAGTCAACTTTCTTGAGGATGGAATCATTTCCAAAATCAATCATTCTTAAAATTGACATTACAATAGTACAGAGTAATTAATGTAGTTATATTGTCTTTGTTAAAATTTTAAAAATTGTAATGACAGCGCGAGCGCAGCGTTCGAAACGCTCTGCGAACCACCAAACAGTCCTTGTTCATTTTGAGCTTGTGCAATAATTTTATTGTTGTGTTTCTAATTTCAGCTATTAATTTATTTTATGGACTTTGCCAAAGATTAATCCTTTTTTTATTAAATTTAAAGTGTTGTAAGTAATTTAAATTATATTTTCTATGAAATTAAACATATAATGAAATTATTCACACTCGTTCATACTAAACGAATGTGAAAAAGCTTAGCTGTTTGTGTTACTGAAACGCGCACATGCCATTTTTTAATATTTTTTTCTGTGCGTACTGCAATATATGAGTGTTTTTATAACAAATATAATAAATACTTTTGTTGAATCGGGAGTTTTATTTTAACTTTACGCGCAACTGTGTGGTGACATCTTGTTAGATGCAAACAAATAGACTTTGCGACATCGAAGTTTATTGATGGGATTCTTACTCTAAGTTCTAGGAAATAAATACTATACAAAGTCTTTGGAATATCGTGTTGCTTCGAAACTATACGTGTGCCCACACAGGACATATTAATCAACAATATACATTTTGTATTTAAAAATAATGTGGCGCTAGTCATCGAAAGTACACTACTACACACACACAGCGTCTATAAAATTAACCACGTTTCCTAACTAACACGTACTAAAATTGATTCGTGGTGTACAAATGATGTATATTTTATAATTTCACGTACCTTACCTATTCCATGATAACAATGTATACCCAAATATTTGATAATGACATTCGTTTTTTTTTCCAATGGTGCCAGTATGAAATCGTTATACCCTGATTTCACAGAATTCTGAATTTCTCTGATTCTGAAGTGTCATTTTTCGATACTTCAGAAAAGGTAAAACCTAGATCAAATAAACGACAGATTACTTAAATAATCAATTTTGCACCAATGGGAAGTACAGGTGCAAGATCATTTGTACATTTACTAAATGGAAAAAACAGCAAAACAAAACATAATCCTTCAGTCAGGAAAGTTAGGCTCCTCTCGCAAGTCATTTTAATTTTTTTTTGTTTGGTTAATTATACATATATATATATGTACTTACATTGTTACATTACTGATAAAAAATTATACATAAATTTATATTTAAAAAATGGTAAGCCCTTCTGGCATAATAGGGACCAACACTATTTGAATGAGTTTCTTTCGGCATTTCAGCAGTGGTCGTTCCGAAATTCTAGTAGTTTGTAGCTTTGGTAAATATGACGTGAAAAAGTGCCTGTGAAGGCCTAATTTCTTGGATTCATGGTCAAAAATTTGCCAAATAAAACAACTATAATTTTTATAAATTTAACGATATGGTTTTCCTAAAAATGGTTTATGGTTACCCATTAATAAAAAAAAAAAAAGGGACCGGGAGTGCCGGCAGAAGTGAAAACTTGAATAACGTTGTGCATTTTGACGTCTTACGAATTTTTGATCAGAGGGCTTAGTGCGGGTTTGCATTTCACGATTCGGTGCTGAGACACCGAATCTATTCGAAGTCAGACGTAGCGAACCAATCACACTGCATTGTGGTTGTCGTTGCGTCGCAACTCGAATCGACTCGATGTGACATATAAATAGCAAACCCACACTAAGCCCCTCAGATCACGTGTCCCGACGCGAGTTTATCATTTTTTACCCATCACAGTGCACAAGTGCACAATTCCGCTAAAGAAGTTTTCACTTCAAAAAATATGTTACCCAATCAAATGTTTTTTCATTTCGTCCGTTTCAATCCTTTATTCGTATAATATCAGATTCTCAAATTGTTGGCAATATTTATAATATCTCAGAATTCCGTGCAATCAAAAATCAAACTTTAAGATAAGTCATTAAAATGGAAAAGCCGTAATATAGTTATGTCCCAAGGGATATAATTAATATGCCAAACATAAGAAAGCAATTTATTAGTATCTTACTAGGCATATATAATTATAAAACGGATCAAGTTTAGCGACATGATTATATTTCTCGATTAAGTTTAGTGAAATAAAAATCTACCATAGATTTAAATAAAATAATATTAAACTGGTTTTTATTCTTTGTATATAATTAACGTTTTGTAATCTGCAGTAAGTTAAAATACTTGTAAGCAATTATACGTATTTATAAAGAGAGGGAATTATTTGGTATACTATTTTAAAATTTGTTAAGCTAAAAGTCAGCGTAATACAAATTTTGGTGGGTAATTAAATAATTCGGGCGGCAATTCTTGCTCCGCGAAACTGTTTGCAATCATTTGATAAGCAGAGTTCATCAGCAATATCATTGAGATCTATTGGGTTTTGTTGGGTGCTAATGGTGATGAGGATGGTGGTGGCGATCATGATGATAATAATATTTGACAACCGAGCGTGGGGCGCAGCCCTTCTGCACAGTGCACACCATGAGAAGTTCTCTTGTTGGGAGACGATCCTGGATGTGACATGCTGATGCTGACCATAAGTTGCTGCCCAATTAGCCTTTCGGCTAACCAAAAAAATATTCTGCTATTCAAAATGATAAATTGCAACCAATTTAGAAATATTTGTTTGACCAATTAGAATATTTTAACTAACCAAATATATTTTTTTCCTCACCAAAATACGAATACTTTTTTGTTTTAAACGATCGTATTTTGTATATAAATATCAACAATATTTAACATTTCAAAATGTTATTGATTATGGCAATAATGTATACTTATAAAATGCTTAAAACGAATTATGGTAACAGTTTCGAGGCAATCCAACAAGCCCCGCCGCCGCCTCACAGCACCCCGCGCTACACAGCTACAATTATTTCACTAAACTAAATCTAGTACTATAATCATATCACTAAACTTGAACTGTTGGGTAATTAGTAGTATAGTAGTAAGATAGTGATGAATCACTTTTGTATAACTATGTTACGGCATATGATTATATCCCTAGGGATAATGGCTATATCTATCTTGCTGCGACATATATCATAAATCAAACTTAAAACAAGAAAATTTTCACAATAGTAATAAATGGCTGCAAAAACACATACGAAAATTACTAAAAAGAATAATATATATTTACTTGCTTTAAGTTTGTTCATGATAAAATAATTATTAATTTAGATCGTCAGCTTTGCTGTGTGTGTCCCCGGTCTGTCAAAGCATACAGTGTGTGAGAGTTTTCAGTTCGAAATCAATGGTGGAGACTTTTGGCATTGAGATGCGGTTGACCGCAATCACAGTGTGGCATTGAGTGACGACAACCGACAACGAGGCAATGTTTGGTTGCGTCTCACTGCGAAAACTTTCGACGATGAATTTGAAAACTCGCACTATGCATATGACAATCAATTTCAAAAAATATTATTCATAATTATGAATTGTTTATAGTTATAAATCCGCAACTAGCGCCCGCCGCCGGCCTCTGCCGGCCACCACCAAACTAATGTGTCTACTTATATACTAACGAGAAAATAACATTCTCAACTCGAATATACTTCAATATGTTGCCGGCGAGCTCTCTCATTCCATAATTATTATTAAATAACATGACCAGTACATTCCATCTAACGCCACGAAGTAAACTATTGAGCTATATTGTAAAAGGGGAGATTAACATCAATACTTAATATCAACTAAATATTCATTCATTTAAGAACTTTGTTCTTGCCGACGGAGTGGCTTCCTTGTCCGTCTATCCTGAGCCAAAAGGATGGAAAATGAATATAAATAGAATATATTAAATACAGAAAGCTAAGTGTGTAGTGGTTTAGAAGGCCCAGAAGCATATATATTAATCATCTATGTAGCGCTGTCTGTGATTGTTTAATCACCCCTGTTATGATAAGCTGAGACTCAAGATTCTATCCTGGCATGCGTTTACTGATCAATAGACAGAATCGACTCTGTACAATGCTAACTCGATCGTATAATTTGGACATAATCGATATAAATATGATAAACCACACGATACTAGGCTATCCGCGCTATTGAATACTAACACATAGTCACAGTCTCGGATGTAACATACTACACATACAGAATGAACGGATCACAGCGGCCTTGGGCCAATCGTTATGGATTTCTGGATATTCTTCCCCGCAAGTGTCAGGGATCGGCGAGATGACATGGTCTGTGCCGGGACACCCAGCCCAGTCAGATCTGATCGGTGACTGCTCTTTGGATTTATCGCTTACGCCCAAATCTGAAACATGAAATTAGGTTCATGTTCTCGATATGCGGTAAAATAGTGAGAAACACAATGATTCTTCTTGAACTTCTTAATTTGGGAAGTTTGAACTCAGTGAACTGAATCTCTCTTCGAATGGGATTAGGTAAATTTGTGGTGTCTTGACCAAATGGGTTTTTTGGTAAGAGCACATTTATAAGCAAGAAATAGCGAGGTGGTGCCATAAAGTGCCTCTAAAAATATATATATATATTACTCAATTGATATAGGCTATATTTTATCTCAAAATTCGCACGGGAACGAAGCCCCGTTAGTTTGGACCTAGGGGTTTAATGATTTGGATAAAATTCTTGGTGACAGTAATTAAGATCTCATGCACTGAATCTCGCAAGTGTGAGTGAGTGAGTGAGTGAGTGAGTGAGTGAGTGACCCTGAGCGTGCAGTCCCAGGAGGCGGTGGCGAGCGCGACGCCGTCGGGCGCGAGCTGCACGCGCTGCACGCGGTGCTCGTGCCCGCACAGCACGCACACGCGCGTCGCACGCAGCGCGTCCCATGCGCACGCTGTGTAGTCGCTGTAGCCTGCGAACAGCAGTCGCCCCGACACCGACCACTCCACGGAGTTCACGCCGAAGATGATGCTGTCCTTCTGGTAGCGCGCCACCTGCCGCCATTATTGTTACAAAACTGAATTCGAATAAAGTTTATCGGCGAAGTGACTTTATGGAGTAAACTATAAAACTTTCAACACGGCCTGAATAGTCATATATTGACGATCGGTAGAAATGTTATACAAATACACAATTGACCCTAGCACGATACGATCCATTATTGCTTTCGTATCCGTATTCAAATCGGTTAAAGAAACGTTGAGAGGTACCTCGCGGTCGGCGCGCAGGTCGAACAGGCGGCAGCAGGAGTCGTCGGCGCCCGAGGCCAGCGAGTCCCCGGACGGGTGATACTTCACGCTGTTCACGTCCGACTCGTGCGTGTCGAACGCCTGCAACCCACACACTCGCTCACTGACGATGTCGACCATCTATAATACTGGACCACGCACTCCTGATAACTTTTTGATGCAACTTTTCTATGTATTGTAAGGTTATATGCATTGTTATAACTTATATCATTTACCGCGTAAGGAGAGGTCGGGCACCAGATGATAAAGATGCAGCAACAAAAAGTAATTATCAGAGTGAGCTCCAGTATTGTCTATAGTTTCTTGCTAATGATGAACGGGCGTTGGATAATTATGCCACGGATGTCGTCTATAGACAAGAAAATTAAAAACACAGTTCTTTTTATTCCATTCTCAAGGGTTCCATTCTCAAATGGTATAGAAGGTCACGACGAGCCTGAGTGCGCTGTGGTAGCTGACCTGCACGGCCTGGCCGCAGCGCAGGTCCCACACCAGCACGGAGCGGTCGCAGCCGCCGCTCACGAATGTGTCCCCCATGTCCGACGGCGCCAGGTCCAGCGACATCACGTCCGCAGCGTGCGCCTATAACACACGACACAACTTCAACATTTCGTTTGTATTTATTTCTTTAAATCTTAGATAGATATCGTACGAGGCGACTAAGGGACACATAGCCTGAGCAGTCGACGTCAGGCTGCGGCTGGTACCTGGAAGCTCTGCAGCAGCTGCCCGGACTCCACGTCCCAAAGCGCGCAGGTGCCGTCGCCGCTGCCCGTCAGGATCTGGCGCTCCGTGTGCGGGAACAGACAGCACGACATGTAGGACGTGTGCGTCGCCACTGTGCGCTTGCGCGTCTGCGGCTCCTCGTCCGCCGACAGGGGGAACACGGTCACCTTGTTGTCCAAGCCGCTGCAAAAGGACGGTACTGTAATGGCTTAGTCACAGAATGCCTGTTTGTGTTCACTGATTGTAAAATAGATAGAATACTACTGATAGAAGTAGAGTGCAGTTCTGTAAACAGACATGTGCGCGCTCGTGGTTCTTCTAGCCGCCAATTTCATTCAACTTAGACTTCATCAAAAAAAATGCTCAGTACTGACCCGGCCGCGACCATGTTGCCGGAGGGTGCGTACGCGCAGGCCATGACCCAGGTGCTGGGCATCGCGATGGTGCTCTCCTTGGTGGCCGTGAACGCGTCCCACACGATCACCTTGCCGTCCTGCACACAGATTATCTTAGGGCGTAACCAGCACGTGCACAGATTTAGTATGGAAATTTAACGCACAAATAGCCTATAATGCGTCAATAGCTAAATTTAAACTTTTGCATTACATTATTAATTACTTGGTACAGGTGTAACAAGTACTAAACAAATAATGACACTGTGCATCAAAATTGTTCACACCACATAAACATCAAAAATATAAAAGCAAATGGAAGAGTGATTTATGTAGAATCTCCAAGTTGATTTCAGTTTTATTTAATATCACTGCCACGGGCATGTACAACACATTTATTTAATTATTTGTATATATAAAGTCTTAAGATTCATAACATAATTTCCTTGTGAAAATACTTGTTAACTTTACAGTCATAGGTACTTTTCAACTTGTATTACAGATTTATGTATTCAACTGTGTATAAAGATAGTTAATTAAGAAATGAATTTGTTCAGTTAACCTGTGAGGAGGAGACTATGTGGCGCTTGTCAGGCGACCAGTCTGAGCAGAGCACCTTGGCCTGGTGCCCCTTCAGCACGCGACGTAACTTCAGGTTCGGGAAGTTGATAGTCTCCAGCCGCTCCGCAACACACGACACTGCAATGCATGGATTTATAATATCGAAACTAGAATAAAAATCTATTTTTTATAGTATTCCGTCATTGAGCACCACATTTTCTACTTCATGACAATTAGCAAAATCTGTAGCGATAGAGAGATAGAGATTTCGAAAAAATTAATCCCCTAGTTTGGTATAATCTTAATTTGATTTTCATTTAATTTCGTGTTTCTTGCCAAATTGACTTTTATTTCCTTACAAATAATACAACAAAAAAGCATTAATGTCTATATTATGCTAAATGTAGATATTTCAATATCAGAAAAAAATCTCCACTGATACACAATAAATATTAGATTTTTTCTTTCGATAACTTTAAGTTTACTGTATGTGTATACTGGTGTGTGTATGTATAATCAGTATCTGAGAGTACTCACGGGTCACATCGTTGAGTTTCTGGCGCTCCTCCTCTAGCTTCTGTTTGAGAGCCTCGGCCTCGCGCAGCAGCGACTCCAAAGTCTCCTCGGGGGTCGCGACCACCGCCGTGTCAGCCGCCATCGCAAGGAAACCCCTACTCGCCCGCACCAACTGTAATCTTTTCTATCACCACATTTTACGAGCTCGGACGCATCTGAACATGTGTAATTATAAATATGAGTTGAAAGATAACATAGGCAGCTAAAATTACTTTAATCAAAATAGGGCATCAAAATCCCAAAATTCTAATCGATAATCCTTTGCCTTCCGAAGCAATCAAATTAATGTCAGTGTCAATATTATTGACAATTTGTTTGACAGTGCTTTCTTTTCCTTAGTATTTTCTGTTGGTTGGTTTTTTTTATCAAATATCGATGAATGTATCTCATCCAGAAAAGAAATAGAACTACTATTATTCCTGTGCTAGTTGGTCATTCCGAATAGCACAATGTAGGGGATCCAACGGATATTCTAATAAAAAATCCTATTTCTAATTCCTATTTCCGTGAGTACCATGCATATAAATCCAACTAACCCTAACCTATGGGATTAGTAGGTACTCCGTACAGAAGTACTAACCCGACAACCAACACAACACTGGCTGACTGTTGACATGAGACATTTACATTTTATGACATGAATGAACGACAGCTGACAGTGACAGGATAGAATTTCGATGGCATGGCAAAAAAATATGCACGAACACGATATTTTTCCAAGATAATTTGCTGCAAGCAAAATAATTCCGTAATTTATGTAGTTCCACTATGTACAATATGTGCTCTGTATTTTAAAGATGATTTAAATTGCTTCTGCGTTATATTTGACTACATGTGATTTTCTTTCATGTATGAAACTATGAACCATCCTGATAACCTGTGAAGACCTAGTGTGATTTGTTTGTGAAAGTACACTACAAAATAAGTTTGTTTATATTATGGCCAAGTGGATCGGATATGCAGTGTCTGTGAATTGTGGAGAGCCGTTGGGATGTTACCAGGGCACTATATTGGAAGCAGATGGAAGTACTATAACACTTACAAAGGCTTTCAGGAATGGATTCCCTTACCCTAAGTCGCAGGTGACTCTCAAGTAAGTAAGACGTATTTATTTATTTATTCACAACTTACATCTATCTTTACAGGCTAACCCAATTCAATAGTGCCAAACAACCTATAACAAATTAAAATTAATGAGATACGTGTGAATTCACTCAGGGTACAATTAAATACGTCTATGTCATTAGCCATAACATTTACTTAGTTCGTGCCAGAGGCACCAGTAGCAGCGGCGGCCGGCGCCACACGTATCTATCCGGCACGCTCGCATGATACAGCACGTCTGAATGACTGATGTATCCCCTCAGTATCTTAAATAAGTACAGCACTAGCGCAAGTCTCCTTCTCACTTTCAGTTCATTATATCCAACCATACCTATTATAAATAACGTTGGATACATTAGGGGATAAAATGGATAGACCCCAAACAGTTTTAGATAAAGGTATCTTACAAACCTGTTCTGCACCTTTTCAAGCATTATATTTAGTCTCATATGGATCCCAAATGACAGATGCTACCTCAAGTTGACTACAGACCAGTGTATTATACAGCGATACAATAGTGGGGACGCTTGTGAAGTTCCTAACTGTTCAAAGTACAAACCCTAGATTTTGGAAAGCTTTCTTACATATTTGGGCAATATGTGTCGTAAATGACATGTCCGAGCTCCCAAATCCCACACCCAAATCCTTCACCTCAGAAACTTTAAAACAGTCCCATCAATGTTGTAATCATACTGAATTGGAGATCGCATTCATAGATATAAATGTAGGTGCAAGCAACATCTTCGAAAAGTAGTAGAGACGGAAGACTATATGCAGGGTTTGTTCATTCACACAATAATTTGAATTTTTTTGTGCATAGTGCCGCCGACATCAAAGAACTGAAGATAATTGAGTCCCGCGCCGAGCCTGCAGAGCAGACACACAGCACGGTGGCGGTGAGCAAGGCCAGCAAGAAGGGACCCCGGGCCACAGTCTGTGAGAACCTGCAAGCCAACCCTAGCAGCTCAGGTAACACATCCCTGTCCAAAACATCAATAAACTGACAATATATACATATAGTTTCAATATGTACATTGTTGGATAGAGTTCAACATTGGTAAAGTAGAATAGATTACTTGTAGTAGTAGATTATTACATTATATGGTTCTTTGAAATAGTCGTGTTTGTATGTTCAAACAGTGGACTGCTTGAAGTGATTATCTAGTACCTAGTAGCCTGTAAGGTCTGTAGTTATTAGAAGTAATGTAATACACACAATATGAGATCCCAGAATATGATGATGACACAGGCAACCAAGGCCCACCTGTGTCTGGCAGCAGCAGCAAGGGCGCGACCTCACGTCCCGGGCCCACACAACCACCGGCCCGCAGCAAACCCATTGACATCCAATCCAAAAACAACAAAAACAACACACATGCAGGTTTGTCTAGTAATAGTAGTTACATGATTTGAAATGTACATTTATTTGTCAGTATAATTTTCTTATCAAATTATTTTATGATTTTATTTTTTCCAAATATTAATTATAAAAAAAAACTGATACCACAAAAGTAGTTATATATGAGAGATCTAATTTTTTTTACAGTTTTATATGTTTTTATTTTCATCACAAAAAGATAAGTCTCACACAAATAAAGTTGAAAAAAGATGTGTCAGCTTATATTTCTAAGAGACAAAAGTGAGTGTGTGAGCAGATAGAGAATGTATAGAGTTGTGGTACAGGCAGCTACGGCAACTCGGGCTCGGGCCGCGCGGACAAGGCGCGACGCCGCAACGAGGCGTGCTTCGGCGGCGACGCGGCCGCCGCGCTCGACGACTTCGACTTCGAGGGCAACCTCGCGCTCTTCGACAAGCGCGCGCTCTGGGAGCAGATGCGCCACTCGCACAAGCCCGACCTGCTGCGCCAGGCCGATGAGGTAATTTTTACTATGAGTTAGGATACATCGCAGAAATTGAATGAATGTTCCTGTGGGAATTTCAGGCCAATATGTTTTTTCTGAATAGAACTAGTACCTTATCAATTTATATCGTCAGGTGTAATGATTTATATCCACAACAAAAGCCTTTTTTTGATGAAAAAAAGGGTAATTTAACCAAACAAATATGATCACATCAAAATTAGAATCATTGTAACAGCTATAGCTATAGCATGTCGTGTCAGATGGGCGGCAAGTTCCGGCACGACGAGAACGTCCTGGGCGGGACGGCGACGGCGCGGCGCTCCATCCGCGTGCCCGACGCGCTGCGCGGGCCGCTGGACTACGTCACCGACGACGGGCTCGTCGTGCCCTCGCTCACCGGCGCCGCCCGCCGCAGGTACACCACTCCCTGTCTCTTATCTCTCGTCGGATTATAATCAACTTAGAATCAAATCTGACAATAACATCTTACGACGTCTAACACCACAGTGGTAAGAAGTAACATACATACTAGTAAACTAAACAGTCGACCGGTGTGCAGGATTTCTCCAGCGGTGTATCAGAGGCTTTTGTCCAGCATTGTGATGTTTTCAGCTGAGAAAAATGCAGTGATCGTTTTGAAGTGACATAGTAGTATGACGGGCAGGTTGTGGGAGCTGGTGTGGCGAGCGGGCATGGGCCCGAGCGCGGCCACGCTGCTGGCGCGCGCATGCGCGGACGTGGCGCTGCGGCTGGCGGGCGGCGGCCGCCGGCTCGACCCCAGCAACGCGCACCAGACGCCCGTCGTCGTCGCGCTGGCAGGTATTTTGTAGACGATGTAATGACGACGACTTTCATTTTTTGTTAAAAATATATTTTCGTAGCTAGTTATGTAAATACTAATTACGAAAGTGCAAGAAGGTTCCATTTGTAAGTGAAAATTCAAAACTATTTTAACTTAGGATTAAAATTAATTAGACGTCAAAATTTAGTATCTATTGCCGACCTTCAACGCGTGAAGCAGCGCAATAAACTTCACCGTAGCTTTTTCTCTATCGTCAAATGCGGGTCTGAAAATGTATTAAAGTGACGATGGACGTTGGTGTTAGTGAATAGTAGTACTGAAGTGGAAATCCAGAACTGTTGAATCACTTAACCAGATGCGAGTGATGGATGGATCTAATCAAGATTTAATTTTTTTATGTTGTCTTCTATTTAACGCCATGCGAGGACATTTTCATATTGATTTTTAAGATTTGTACTCTATATTTTTCTTTGAAATAAGCCTGTAAATCATTTGAGTGTTTTGTTGTTCCTATGTTCGGCACACCCCAGGCGTGAACAACGTGGGCGCGGTGGGCGCCACGGCCGCGCGCATCCTGGCGGCGCACGGCGCGCGCGCGGCGCTGTGGTCGCGCGACGTGCACGCGCACGCGCACGCGCACGCGGCCGGCGTCAGCGTGCTGGCCTCGCTCGACCTCCTGCCCAGCCCCGACGTCGTGCTGCTGGCGCTGCACGACGACCAGGACCAAGACACTGTAACTTTGTTTTATCATACTCCATAATAAAATTTGAAAGTCTGTCAACTTTCACGGTTAAATCAAATCTAAATATTAAATTATGAAAATCGGATTTGCAGTTCGGTCGCGAACGTCGACAGACTTCTTGTTTGAATTTTTATACCGAGGTAGAACATGGCTACCGCGGTCGCGGACAGAGCTATGAGTGACAAAGTCAAAAACCACTGCACGGATTTTCATGCGGTTTTCCCCATATAAATGAGTACGTTTCTCGTGGACGGTCAGGAGGAGAGCCCCGCGGTGTCGGCGGCGCTGCGCTGGGCGCGAGGCGCGCGTGCGGCGCTGGTGGCGCTGGAGCCGCGCGGCGCCGGCTGCGGAGTGCCGTGCCGCGCGGCTGTGAGCGCGCTGCTGCCGCCGGCGCTGGCGCCCGAGTTGGGCCGCGTGTACCTCGCCAACGTGGCGCCGCCGCTCGCCGCCTTCGCGGAGCTGCGCATCGCCTACCGCCCGCCCTTCGGCGCCAGCGCCGTGCTGGCGCTGCACGCGGCCGACGCCGCCGACTGCGTCGACTGACGACGGCGATCGGATTCGTTCGGTTCGCAGTGTCTAGTGACCGAGTTTAGAGAATTCGATGTTTCAAATTACAATGTAAAATGATTTGCGTTCGCGCTTATCGTTCTGTTTACTACGATCGTTACGAACGAGTTGGGACAAATAAGATTTGTTTTAAAACATTGTGAACTCGAATTTAATTTTTTTCACAGTTTTTTCTCTCTTTAATTTCTGTTGCCAATTGTAATGATATTGGTTAGAGAAACTGATTTTGCATCAAACATTTTTTTTGTATCATTACCTGAACACAACGCGAATATATAGCTGAATGTTATACTAACTTAATAGCTAAAAATATTATCCGAGACCTTTCGTGAATATCACGTTCAACAAAGTTAATTCTACTTCACAGTCACGTCACCATTAATATACCTATTGCAAATCTGTCTTTTCTTTAAAACGCTATATGTGTGTGAATGTTTCTATTAATAACAAATAAGTGCCATTACATTTCTCTGCATTGTGTTTTGAACATGAAACTTGTTGCAAACGTGAACATTTTTTCACATTTGATTGTAGGTATAAAAAAGATTTTTCACATCAATTGCACTTGTGAAAAAAAATGTGAGTGTGAGTAACGTTCAAGACACAATTTGTTCTGTGAAGTTATAAATGTTTAATTTTACTCATTCACCAGTTATGTACGTTTCATGTAGAAATAAACTCTATTTTTGTACAATTCATTTGTGTAAAGTGTAATATATTTTTCGAACAACATGTATGAACTTTTGAATTTACATTATGATAAATTTGTTACAAAGATCTGGCCTACAGAGTATTAAAGTAGACAAACGAAAATATGTAATAAGCTTTAGAAAATACAGTTTATTATCAAATTATATGAACGAAACCTGTACAAACCTATAGCAGAATATATCACTAGACTTCTGAACTGCGTGGCTATATGCAAGTAATTTGTTATGAGTAAATGCATAATATATTTCTTGAGAGTATTGTGATGTAAATGCTGCATTTGTGCTCCTAGAACGACTGAAAGCAATGATTGTGATTTTAATGGGGTTTGTTTCACTTAAATTTTCCAAATGAGAAGCAGACGTGTGACCGAGTTACCGGTTACGAGGTATTGAAACTATTACTTTTAAAAATGAACACCCCAGATGCGTTTATGTATATCCTAGATGTGAAGGTGTGTAGATGTGTAGGTGACGAGCGGCCGTCGCGCGACGGGCGTCGCTGTCCTGTGATACTTTCATAAATTGCTAGAATATTATTGAAATACGATTGAATAAATTGTGGAATTTAATGCTGACTCTTATTTGGGGTGTTTGTTGCAAAGACTAAGAAAACTAAAGACAAAGAGTTATAAAATAGCCGAATGAGATGAGATGAGATAGAACATTTAGAGAAACTTCCCGGGGCATCTCATGAAAAGCGGCAAATTGGGCGTGGTAAAACCGAGCATATGATGAAGGTCTTCTCATGTATTTCTAATACGTTTTTATCTTTTTTGTCTATAGCTTTCTCTGTCTATGGTTTGTGGCAGCTTGTCGTGGCAATCTGAGACATATCGCCATAGCCTTAAAACTGACAAAATAATATAAGATTAATGAAACAAATTTAAAACCATGTCCATCAATTTATTTTTTTAAGAATCAATCTGCGTTGATCGCACAAACACACTCGGCGAGTGTTCATTAAATAACAAAACAAGAGCGGTCCGCGTTCTGTTCCGCCCGTTACTGCCTGAACTCACTGCACACAATCTGTATCGTCATGACGTTACGCCAACTTCAACTACATTTACAGATGTTGTATACTTTATTAGGTAGTATTTTCTAACTGATTTAAATGTGCATTGTTCACACTACTGTTACGTAGGTAATTAATAAAATGTTCGATCTGTAATCGAATATATTGATCAGAGTTTGGACAATCACTGAAATATCACAATATTTAGATTTCTAACAGTGTCTCCTTCATTTTCCTTGTCAAATTTCATCACATTTTAAAATAAATCATTGTATATAAAGAAATTAAATGAATCCTTTTTAATTTTACATTACCGCGGACCGCCACTCAACAGGAAGACTCGATAATAATAACGGGTAAAAATAATATCGCTTTCGTTTGATTCACCACTCGATACAAGACACACATTGATTAGCTCGCTGGTAACATCACTGCAGGCGAGCGAACGGAGACGCGGGCGACCACGGGTCTCATACGATCTCCTGAATAGTGAACATGTAGCGCGCTCTGATTGGTCGATTCTGATGACGTTACGTCGCCGATGGGAACGCAGTATTAAAAGTGTCATTTACTAAGAAATTGATTTTTTGTTTCAATTTATTTATGCAAAATCGAAAAAAAACTCGCAAAAGGCCGAGCCGGATAACTATACAATTATTGCAATACGTAACATTGTGCGTCTCCCCCAGCCACAGCGTGGCATGGCGACCCGACCCCGTCTGCGTTCGCGCGCCGTTAAGCACTGGCCGAAACCAACTATACACTAGACTATATACAATACAATGGAATAGAAAAACGCTTCGCTGCCAGCGAAGTCGGTACTGTCCGCTCTCCGACATTTTACACAAAAAATAGAAGAAAAAGTCACATTTACAAAATGTTCATTTGATTACGTATAAAACAATAATTAATTACCATCGGGCTGAGTGACCTTCGCTGACGGCTGAGAGCCGATCGCATTAACCTACGGGGTGTAAACGATATGAACTATATAAAATGTGTAAAAAATAGTTCAAAATTTGGTATAAAAATTACATGCGGCCGGGCGCCGCCACCAGCGCCCTTATAAAAGTTTGTACATAATTTAACAAAGTGTAAAGAATAGCGAACATCGTAGACGGTGAGACGATTCACACGAAAAATATCTTCTCTCGGTATAATATGTACACGCGCACGTGAGACGAGACGACACCTTGCCTTACATTCACACGTTACTTACACTCGGATGCACTACTTATACTAACGCACACGGATATGTTCACACCTGTGCGTATCGGAGCTCGCACTCCGTATGCCACTTCACAAAATACTCTTCGGTAGCGAGCTGTGATTGTAGCTTGCAATTATATTTCCTATCAATTCATAACTAAACATTAACCGGATAAAGTAAATCGAGCTGAAAATAAATCTACATATAAATTAACTTTTTTATCAATGACGCGAAATTCGATCTATACTCGGTTAAGAACTCGATTTACTGTTTCCATGTTATCATGTATAAAGTCTCGTATCCACTAGGCAACATTGTCCATGATAGCATCTCATTTGACTAAAGCGAAAGTACTGCACCTTCTCTGTTCACACAGAGCGAGAGACATCAATGTTGCTTAGCGAATAACGTATAATTTGCAACAGACTAACTAATCTGCGATCATTTTAGACTTAGGTGATAATGTTCCAAAGGTTACTCGCTCTCCTTGTCGTGTCCGTTGGGCTCCGGATCGCGCAGACGCGGCTTGTGCAGCACGTCGGTGCGCGCGCCCAGCAGCCCGTCGGCTGCGGGGCCCAGCGCCCGCGCGATCAGCGCGTGCGTGCGCGCGCGCAGCCGCAGCAGCTCGTCCTGGATGCGGTCTGTGATGGCCTTCCGCGTCTCCTCCTCGGTCGCGTTCGACAGTTTTAACCTACGAGGATAAAGTTCAAGGTTGAAGTTATGTGACCGGCTTGACCCATTGAATTTATCAGGATCGAATAGTTCGTCCTATGCGAGTTTTGATGAACTACATGAGCCTAGGGCGAATTAGTTTGGCCTATATACTTTAGGTTAAACTAGAACAGCCTCTGATGATGAAGTCCGACCCATTTCGGTCGCCGAGGCAGCTGCGAGCGTTTTGACATGGTTCGCATACGAAAGGCAGAAATATTTAAAACTATAATTTCGGAAAAGTTAACAACTCTTTCAAGCAAAATCTATATAATATGAAAGCCAGTCGATAAATGAAAGTGTGTGACCTTTCGAGCAGATGCGAGATCTGTATGGGCTCGCCGACGTGCAGGAAGACCCTCTTGCGGAACTTGAGCAGGTAGGGCTCCCGGTTGGGCAGCACGCGGTCCAGGCCTTCGTGCCACACCGGCACGATCAGCGGCGCGCGCGGCGTCTCCGCCACCAGCCGCCCCACGCCCCACTGCCAGACAAGGCAGGGCGTTACATAGACGCACATCCAACATCCAGCCCAGTCTCGGAACCAATCATTCCATATTGTCCACACCCGGTGACGCGCTCCCGTGGCATGGCACGCGCGACGTTTATCTGCTATCACTAACTTGTTTTTCGCAATATTAAAGAACGGGATATAGACGCAGTTTATATCGCACGATATAAACTGCGTCGCGCGCCCCAAGTGATTTAGTTTTAGTGCTGGTTTCGAAACCGTGTCCAGAGCTCTCTAAACCCATAAGACACAACGCCATAAGATTTTTTACATATTTCCACGCCTGTTTCCCGAGAGGGTAGGCAGAGAACAATGATTTTTACATGACACGATGACAAATGGCACCTGCTTCTTTTACTCATCCATCACCCTCTCTATACACATAAATATATTAGGACAAATCACACAGATTGAGCTGGCCTCAAAGTAAGTTCTAGACTTGTGTTATGGGAGAAGATAAGTCTCAATATATATATATACACACATATATTTATATACACATATATATTTTCTGCGTCACCGAGGTCGACTACTAAGTAAGTATAGTACATGATGTTTAAAAAAGTGTACCTTGAAACGGATGTGCTCCTTGTCGACATTGACGCGGCCCTCGGGGAATATGTGCACCCACTCGCCCAGCGACAGCCGCTCTATGCAGAAGTCGATGGCGGGCTGAAATTGATAAACCATACTAATATCACACGTGAAACTAGTAGAAAGCGCTGGTGGTCCAATGGCTGTTATCGATATCCCAGGGTCAAACTACTCGTGTCACGTGATTTTCAAGTGGTGGTCCAGGTTAACATCGAGAGGTCGGTCCGGACCGGATGGTGGTAGTTTTAAGTCATGTCTGATGCCTTAAGGTGTCTTGAATCTGACATCGGTGCTAACAATAACACACTCGAGAAGAAAGTACCCAGGTCGGCAATAATGCCCTGTTAATTAATTCGACCTTTTCCCGGTTTCAGATAGAGCTGAAGTTTCGCTTACATTAGCATTTAAATCGGATAACAGTGGAATATCATTATGACTTCGCGGCAGCGGCCGGTAGTTATCCAATTACAGCGAGGACGAGACAGAACTTCGGTTATCTTGTCCATGCGAGGCGTGTGGGCTAGATGCATTTTTAGCTATAGCAATAAAAAAACTGTTCACTTCCAATTTAAGAAATATGTTCTACTATTTTAATGGAATAGTTTTGCATTTCGCATACTAGCGAATAAATCATTCACTATTTAAAATTCAGGTTTCCACACGTTGTTTTTTTTGTAGCAAATGATGGTCTATGACTACTGTACAAGTGTACAGTACAGTCTTGGTATAGAAGACCGTTGGATTCGTACCTACCTAGAATGTCTAAACAATTTTTAACGACTAGTCTGGTAAAACATACAATAATGTAAATGGTATCGATATAATAGTGTTACTTTTATTTGTTAGTTTTTGTTTTGTGGGATGATAACATATGCTCTCTATTTAAATATGAACACCCATATAGCCGGCGAAACATGTAGGATTCAGTTTTTTTTTAACATTAAAAAAAAAACTCATGTTTTTGCAAATAAATGATATTTGTTTTGTCTTCACCACTCGACCAACCACTTCTAAGACCGCCTTACACCCTTTGGAGGTTCTGGCTTCGATTTCCTTCGAAATATTTTTTTGTTTCACAGATATCTTTCTGTCTCGTGTTTTGTGGTCATTTCTAGGTTTGTGTCAATTCTACGATACAAGCTAAGCGTGGACCGTTGAGTGTCGTCAGTACCTGATGCACGCCGGCGCCGCGCACGACGGGCACGCACTTGCCGAGCGAGAAGAAGCACGAGTGCAGCGCGTTCGTGAAGCAGATGTCGTGCGCCGCCAGCGACCAGCGCATGCGCGACGCGCGCATCAGCGGCATGCAGTCCAGGACTCCTGCGGAATCATTACTTCATTATTATGAAAGTGATGGTAATACCGTTTGTTACGCCATAGTGAAAAAGTGATCTTATCTTTGTAAACATAGATGAAATGGTTTATTTTTCATGTAAGGGTAACTTGTGAGACAAGAAAAATAGAGGGTAGATTAGTAATAAAGTTAATTTATCCTTGCGTTTTCTGGCTTGATTGATGATAAATATCAATATTTTTAAATTAAATTTCTTTCAAAACCGATTTGAATCATCAAAATTTGAGCGTAGATAATAATACAATTCAGAGGATTTGATCAGATTTCATAATTAATTTTTTGTTACAAATGTGCATACCTATTGGTATTGTATGAGAAAAATAAACTCAACAGAATGGGCATATTGTATTCAAAATCATTGCAAATTCGCTGTTATTGGCATTGCAGAGAGTAAATGCAGGGTAACTTGAGGTGCGGTTGGCTGTACCATCAATTCATAATACCTACTTGTACCATTTAGCATGTTAAACATGGAATTCCACTTTACATTTTGTTCTTTCATAATCGCATGCGCGTATCCTAACTAGGTTAAAATCGAAACCCAGTGAGCCGGCTAGTCGGCCAAAATTTTAATTAGGTATAGAAAGTGTTTGCCTCAGGGTGGGTAATGATTCTAAATATTTTTACACGTAGTTGTTGTTGCAGTAAATTAGAATTAGATAGAGTTGAATTTAGATTCTACATATTTTTGTGCTTATCGATTTTGTCAGCTGTTGAATTAATTATTGAATACTTCCAGTAATGAGACGATGAAGTTCAACGAAAGTTCGGTTTAGCGTAACAAGTGAGATAACATTCTAACACGGTGGCGTGAACCCGAGCCAAGGACCCGCGTCGCGTGAGCGTTAATATTTACGTAACATATGCTGTTATTATAACTATTTATTGTAACTAGCGGCCCGTCCCGACTTCACTCGGGTAAAAACATAATTAAATAAAACATTATACACCTAAACCTTTCTCAGAGATCACACTATCTAGTGGTGAAAACCGCATGAAGTACATACGTGCAGTAGTTTTTGAGTTTATCGCGAACAGAGAGACGCGGTAGAGGACTTTTTTAATAATATGTATAGGATTTAAGTATTCATGGAGTGGAAAATATATGTATATTTTTAACATGCTCAGTCAAAGCGTTACATGCTTAGTTTTATCTGAGTTATAATTCTCTTATAACTGACTGCAAAAAGAGGACGATTTTTTATACAGCATGCAAACAGGCATGAGAACATCTGTTAGAAAATGGTCGCCACAGTCCGTCAGTGCCTGCAGCTATGCAGCTAGGACTTTACGACAGTAGAATGTATATTTGTGTGGCCTTTAGGTACTCAACTTCCCAGTCGATTGTCATGAACATGATGGGCGAGAAAGAATATAGTGTAGAGCGGCAAGTGTAGGAGAGCTATTTACGGTATTTAATTGGTTGCTGCATCGAGTCGGCTCATTGATCACCCACATACCCGCGAGAGCGTTGTCTGTCTGTCTGGCCGTGAGACACGCGCGTTACATAAAGTTAAGTAATGTATCCAGGCCGCGCCGCATTCCGCGGCCTGCGCTTGCGCACCCTACCGCAACCGTTGCGCGTAATCTGCAAAGTTTCATTAATAGCGTACCGGTTGTCCTGCGGGAAATTACAGGATGAAAAGTACAGTTACATACTTTTTCTGAACATTCTATGAAACATGTTACTTTCGCTGTTTGTTGATGTCCCAAAGCCCAAGATTTGACCATAATTTTTTGAAGATTTGGCTATGACTTTACAACAGGCCGCCTGCCTGACGTTAACCCTCTTTGGGGACGCAATTGTTGCCTATTCAGCCCCGTACGACGTTTACGAGGGATATGGAGTGGTCCTGCCATAGAATAGCTAGCAACAATGATGAAAAAGAGAGTTAAATAATAATATTTTATATTATTTATAGTTAGCTTTCTATAGTATTTTGGTAATGCTTTCATCGCCTAAAAATAAACTATGAACATTGAACTTGGAACTTGACCTTTAAAATTAAATTTAGTACTTTTAAATTGACGTCAGTAATTTTAGCGACGTGTCTAGCAGTGCAGTGATGCGGTGGATTAGAGATATTTACAAAAATCTGTAAATGAAATCTCTGTACTATATTTACAATTTAATACTGTATTTACACTTGCCTCGATTAGCCAATCGATCCAGATAACCAGGGACATCCATAAGATGTGTCAACAACAGCCCTCAGACCTGATTCCGATCGAGTAACTAGATGAACTTGTACATATAACATTTGCAATATTTGGGTCAATATTGAGTGTATTGGTCAAAATTATTGAGGAAAATACGATTTACGTTTTTTATATCAACGTTTGAAAAAGCAAATAAAAGCACTCGATACTTGCTGTTGTAACAAATCGGAAATGGAGAATGGTTCAATTTTAACTTACAAGTCTGATTAACCTATAGCTTGGCAAATAAAAACGAATCGATAGAAAGTTAAAATGAAACGAGTTGATGAGAATGAGAGTCCTTTCGGAATCTTTACAAAACTTAAGTAAATACCAAATTATCCATACTTTTTGTTTCACACAATGAAACTGTTTCCAGTACAACGTTCTCTTCAGGGTTTTAAAGGGCACGGTCGTGGTAATATTGCGAATAATATAACTTACAGCAGTCACGCGAAACATTCCATTACATTAAAAGCATAGCAAACATAACATGGAGTTTGATACTTATTACCTACTTTAAGTTTAGAGCAGCACCGCGTCAAAACGAAACTGGGACAAGGACAACCACATCTCATGATAATTATGTGAATTTAACTTATAACAGGATGCATTCATCAAACTTCTTACTGGAATCTAATCAACAATTACTTTATTAGGTCAGGAATGCAATATTGCAATCGCTCCTAAAATATTATTATCATATTTATTATCTGGGGTCGGTGATTGAATAATCACAGCCTTTTCTTCAATAAGGTATTTTTTGCAGAAGAAGGCTTATTACCCCAGAGGCCGGGGTCGTCGAAGCACGAGTGGTGGTTGGAGACGGTGATGAGCGGCACGCCGGGCGGCCGCTGCGACACGGCGCGGCTCAGCGTCTCCCGGTTGTACACCGTCGTCTTGTTCAGGAACTCTGCAACAACCATGCAACACGTGGAGTTTCAACGCATATTTCATTTACACGACGCTCTTTTGTGCAGCGATAACAGTACATATTTGCTCTACTCTTGAAAAAGCGCTAATGCAATATATTTTTCAACACACTTGCACGAAATACTACGGAACTAGTGTTTTTTAAAAGACGTTTTACGTCACACTCGTCGAATTCAAGTGTATTGAAAATTGTCGTATGACACACGCGTGCATTGATCATTACATACTCTGTTTTTTTTACTATTGCGTTACGGTTCGCGTGAAAATCTCGCTCTTATGTAATGTGCAACGTTCACAGTGTTTCACACCTTTGTATCATAATGCTTTATATCCTTATCGTAAGTACTAGGTCAAGCAAGTTTAGCACTAGATATAAATAAGACCAGCTGTTGTCACCCTCCCGCTTCGCCCGTTAATATCGCCCATGGAAAACATGCCCGATTTCGTAATAAACATTACCGCATGCCATTTTAATATTATTTTCAACAAATAATATGCCAATGCACACATGCCAATTTTGAGCAAAAAATTTTCAGTACTTTCAGAGTGTTAAGTAACAAAGAAATAACAACTTTACGATAGTAGTAATCTGATAATTATGTCCATTAACAGTTATTTTGTACGGTAATGAAAAGCAGCAATATCAATTACGATGCGTCACGCTTAATCTGAACGTAATACGGAGTCGTTGGAGAGAACAATGGATCTTGTGCATTTTCCATCTTTTGTCATAGTCTGAGAACCTTTAATAGAAAAGTTAGTGAGCATGTCACGCCTTATCTCAGCATTCCTCCATAAGCAACGTACGTACGTACATTGCTTTAGTTTGTATGAGAGCTTTTTGTACCAATGCAAAGTAAAACCAGAGACCATTTGGCGAAGTCTCCGAAGACAGTAAATCTGATATAACATGAATGTTTTCCATCACTTCCCGTGTAAATGGCCCTCTTAAACGCGTGACGTCCAAGGCGAGTCATTATCAGCGGTAATGTGGGTCGCGACGGTGAAGCGCCATGTCTGTGTTCAGTCAGACGTCTCCCGCGTGCCTGTCCTATTTCTGGCGGCCCTTTCTTTGATTGCTATCACGAGCATATTTAGCATTTATTCTAAATAATTTCGGGTACGAGCGGAGAGAATTAAGGTGAGGAAAATTGATTCTTCAAATGACCCAATTGCGGGTAGACTTGTTTCATATTGCCTGATCCAACCTGAAGACTCGTCATGAAAATCTATTGAATAGGTACATAGTGGTATTATAGGAAAGGAAAAGTAATTTAACAGGAAATCTTGGGAGAGTAATTTCTTTCTACATAACATTTTATGCTAGAAATCATTGGAAGACATTCCAAAGAGACGAAATAAAGAGCACTGCCAGTGTACATTGAGCATTCAAATGTCTTTTCGCAAACAGGAAAATTTGCTTTTTAACTTCCAGCAATCAGAAGTGGGACGTCCGCATTTAAAAACGGTGACGAGATAAAAACATCGCGTATGGCGAGCAAGTGCCAGTGATTTCTCTCGGTTATCATCGGAAGCTAGCGACGTCACTTTATAATGGAGGTTTAAGGTATGGTATCTCAAAACCGTGTGTCCATAGTAGATTGTATGGACCATACATGTGGGCAGAATGATTGCCACATTATAGTCTATTTATCAGATCTAAGCTACTGTTCTCAACTTCTCAAGGCATTTGAGGGCCAACTATGAAATACGTCATACGCTAAGGGAAGGGGGAGCTGTGTCACAAAAGGTTGACTGGTAAAAGCATGCATTTCATTAATCTTATTTTTAAACGTACATAACTAATGAATGGTCTCAATAAGTAGTAGAAGTCCTTTTTTTGGCAAATTGTAGACTGGGAAATTGCTTTGAGGCAAGCAATTTCCCTCTGTGATGCGACCTTTATACCAATTTATTGATATTCTCTACGTGTAATGGCTATATTTCATAAAGCACTGGATCGTAATGAAGATGGCCGGAACTGAGGACTATAGGGACAGGAAAAGGGGTGTTAGGACTGACCACTGGCGTCAGACATGATGTGACAAAAAATAAATAAAAACAAATGTGCATGCGGGCTTTATCAAACACTACGTGGTAGATGCAGGCAGCGACGAGCGAGATGACTAAACCCCAGTTTAATATCAGTTACGATGAGACTGCTCTCCACTTCACCAAAACTGAGATGTGTTGATCAACTAGTTAGGGGTATAAAACTAACTTTGCGTGGCGAAGCGTACTGGCTAGAAACGATCACCCTGGCGATGGATACTGAGTGGAAATAGCATAATAAAAATGTATTATTGGTTGAAAATGAGAGAATTATTGTTTCAAAATTTCAAACCATATATCGACTCGTCTTCATTGGAAAGTGTAGCGGCTGTTTTGCGGCGGCCTGAACCTAAACATAAAGAAGACATAAAATGCATTGTTAGATAGTTACGATTCAACTGTTAGATAATTGAGTCGAAGCAAGATGACTTAAGCGTAGTTCATTGTTTCGCGTTAGATAATTCTCGATACAAATGGAAATTGTTTATTGTCCAATCCAGCTTTTAGGCAGAAGGGACAAAATCTTTTGTCTAGTTCAAACACGTCAGATTTGTTCCTTTAATAACAAGCTTCCAGCACCTACTACTGTATTAATTGAATACGCAAGGCTTATAGGATCCTTTGACGACATTGCATACCTACATCATTTAATAAACTGGCCATATGTTTATCTAGAATCTGAATTGCATGAAGTCGTATAATTGACTGCATTGTTGCAATTTGTTTATTTTATCCGAGGGCTTGTTGTCACGCATCAAGGGTCACGCAAGACAAGAATGGAATAGAATAATAAATAAATATGACAATGATTATATTTTTTCAACATTGTTATTTTTTGTCCACTATAAAAAACTGTTTAAATTTTTCCTGAATAACAATAATTATTTGTGAGGCAAATTAAAAAACCCCCGACTTTCAATATTCATTTCGCTATAACTTTTGAACGGCTGATCCGATTTTCATGAAACATGGCTAAGAATACTCGGGATTAAATTATCTATGACACAAAATATGACAAAAAATAACTAAACGAAAATTGGTTCTTCCGTTTGGGAGCTACGAAGCCACAGACAGATACGTTAAACTTATAAATAACACTCGTCTTTTTGCGTCGGGTGTTAAAAAGTAAATCGTTCGTTACCTATCCACATACATTTTGTTCAGCAAGTTGGAAAATAAAAATAGTTGTACATTTTTTATAACGACGACAGGACATGAACACCCAACCTGCCAAGGTGCGATTGACCCTGATCATTGGGGTTAAAGGTTTGCCCTTTCGGACACCACAGCGCGCGATGTAGATCTACTACCAGAGTCAGTAGTAGGTAGTATGCAAGAAACATTATCAGTATAATTACAAGCTTTTATTTTGCTTGCAAGGTAACTATGTCTTGCAACTCAATTTTGAAGCAGACATCATCATCTATTGATGTATATATATTCAAATAATACAGCTGAAATGTTGTTGTACACACGTTTAGTTAGGATGACAATGCATATTATGATAAGCATATGGTGCATCCAGGAGCGACTCCAGTTGTGGGAACACCTCAACGGTTTACTGCATGGAAATGATGTTTTTTGTTACAGATTGAATGCAATAAGATCTCTCTGACAACCATAACAGCTTACTTGAAAATTTATTTTAAATTTCATTTTAAAAAAACTTATTATATAATAGGTACTTATACATATCCGATTACTCACGCGCACATTCTGCTACTTTATGTCCTATGTAAATTTATAAGTAGGTACCTACGTTAACTTACAACGTTGCTGGTGTCAGAGTTTGAACTTGTTACATATTACGGGCTCGATAATACTGGAGCTGACCTTAGGTAACGTAACCTGTTCATAGAGAGTGGGCACATCATTCAAGGTTGGTTTTCCACTAAACTAGTCCGGGGAAAATGCGGATATCAATGATCAGTGAGGTCGACGACCACCGCGCCTTGGCAAGGCTTCCTGATGCCATCGAAACTCGCCATCTGAAAATCTTTACTAAAGAGGACCGGACTACGTTCCTGTTGGAATTTCGGGTTGAAAATTACACTATATTACTAATATAAGTCATATCGTATGCGTGAAGGAGGGACTTCCAAATTTTATAAACAAATCGATGGAGAATAAAGGCACGGTTGTCAAAAATCAAATTAAATCATTTTTATACAGAAATTAGATTTAACAGGCACATTTCCATGTCATATTCTAAATAAAATAATATTTACCAGTGTTAGAAACTACTAACATTTCGGAACGTTACGAACCATAGCCGAGAAGAAACTCATTCAAATCTGATTAAGTAACAAACTTTAAAGTATAAATTATAATGAGCACCGAGCACCAGGCCTCGGCCGCCGTGAGCCGTCTCGTGGAACCTTGACTAGTATGTTGGTAGCTATATATTCCATAATGATGGGATCGCTTCGGTCAAATCAATAAATTCCAATAATGTGCAATCGCTGGTTGTAATCATAATCGCCAGTCTTGACATTTATTGAAAACATACCTACATTTACCGCATTTCTTTTTATTTTTATACCTGGGTATATCTTTATCTTTTGTCAATTATTTTATATTCTGTATTATATATCAGTGCTGTGGCTTCCAGTCATGACCATGGCCCTATGACATGATCACACAAAGTTGAGCTGAGATCCTTTTCGGCATGTAAAGACTACAACTTTTTTTGCTGAATAAATTATTTCTATCTTACTTTTTATATCAATTAGTGTTAAAAGTTTTAAACTAGGTTGATATTTATGAATATTTCTGTCATAAAAAGAGTAGGTACCTACCTACATTCCAATTACCAAAAAAAAAATGAAAAAAATAATTACCAGTCTATTTGTTGCGCATAATTTATTGATGAAATTTTACAGATAATTAATAATATTAATAGTAGTTAAAAGGAACGTTTGCCGGCCAAATGCTCACACAAAAAGAGAAAATGTTTTTCTACCCCTAAAGCATGGCTTTAATATTATCAGATCTTAAACGTTTTTTTTGTTAATAAGGGTCCTTCCCTATGGATGTTAAGAAGAGTACCTAGTTAATATAATTATCATTATTGGTTAATAATAGTAGACTGTAAGAAAGGCTTGTATGTAAAAAATATACTCAGAATAAAGTTTATACCTAGTGAACTTGAAATCAAAGCACTCACAATAACTTTGTTTATTTTTCTTATTAGGAAATGTTTTTTCTCATATAGCTACATAATTAGGAGTGGCGCAATTATGAATAAATCAGACCTAAAAGTCTAGATGTATACAAACAATGAAGTCATGTATATCCAAAGACATTAGACTAACAAGACTTGTCTACACATTGCGCTGGTGTGTGAGTGATTGTTTTTCCTATCACATATCAGTAATGAAATAGGTTTTTGTATACATATAACAATAATGCAAATGTCACAACTGCTACCAATCAGTCCTGACATTGTCATGGAGATCAAAACAATGAAAAATTTTAGTAATTCATATCCTTTTCTTTTTGATCCAAATAAGGTTCTGGTTTCTTATAACAAAATCTCTTGACAATAAAGAGGAAATTAGTGACTTCATCAATTCACTTATACAAATGATAAGGTATCTCAAATCTCAAAACTTATCAGGAATCAATAATAGAATATTTTATCAGTAATTTTTATCAAACAAAATATTGGTTTTATTGGGCTATTTTTTTCCAGTTATAATAAGGTTAAATCAATTATAAAAATGTTTTTTTTTTTTTATAACAAGACACAAATTTTGTACTGTGCAGTGTGGCACACTGACGCGGCAGAAGCTTGGCATGACTCTGATATATTTGGAGGCAACATTATGTCATAACAATAGCTTTCTCCAATGAGCTTGACCACATTCCACACTTCTGTGCCTTTGTTTATCCAATTATCTGATTTTCTGAAAGAAATATTCCTATTTTTTATGGCTTCAGTTACAAAGTCTAAATTACATTTCAAAATGTTAGAATAGGACTACAGACACCAGATATTGTCTAATCTGAGGTTACAAATCTTATGGTAATAAATTTATAATGTTCAGTAATTTAAATAGTGGCACAGTTTGGCCAAGAATGTTATTGATTGAAATGTTATTGTTAAAAAAAATAGAGTATATATTCAGTATTTTTTCTATATTCTTATAATAATTTATTCATATTTAGATACTGATGTGTTTACAACACTGGTAAGGTTAATAGTGCCTCATTATTTCTATATATCATGTTTTTATGACAATAACCAAATACCTATGTAGGTACTTTTGTACACAGTGAACCATAGGAGTATTTCAATAATTTTGTTCCTGACATTATTCTAGCAAAAATAATTAACTATTATTATACTTAACTATTATTATAAATAAAACAGCTAAAAACAATAATATTAATGTAGCAACTTGTTGCAGTTCCTAATAATTAATCATTTTCACAATTCATTTTCATAGTAAATAATTCAAAGTTAATGATGACTCGTGTATAAAAAGTCCCTCGTGCTGCGTAAGCACGTTTTGCTGATGTAGGGAAACTAAATAACCACATAATATGTCCTAATTACGATAGTAAGAACGCATGTTGCATTTAATAAAGCAAGTTTTTATCACAGAAAATCATTATTTTTGAAGACAAAGGAAATGATTAGATGTAAGATTAGACTCACCTATGATAATCTTACTAAATAAACCGACCACAGCCACCGTAAAAGAACTCGCGCAGGTCCATAGCCTCCCAGGATTCCGCAGCCGCGGGATGATCCACCCAATGTCGTAGCCCATGGTCAATGAACACTTTTGCAACTATTAACGCACTACAATAACATCATATTGTGATTATCTTATAATAAAAATCAATTTAACAATTAGGTAATTTGCTCGACACCCGTGTAACTCCAAGTCCGAGAGTGAATGAAATAGAATCAAGAGAGAATAGAAGAGTGCGGCCTGAGTGATCGAGTCATATTAATGTCAGACATGACTTTGACAAATAAGCAGTTCTACCAACTCTACCAAACAAATAAAAAAAAATGCAGTTTTAACCTAACGATGTTCAACTTCAAGTAGGTACCTATATTTTATTAATTACTATTTGTTATGACATGCAAATTATAAAATAAAATAGGCTATATTTCCAAGATTCAAGAAAACATGCAATATAAAATGCTCTCTGATCTTTAAAAAATGAATACTCAAATATTAATATTGAATTTTTGCTGAATATATTTTGGTAGGCGTTTACATGAAATCCATTACAAATTTGCTTTTAGTGTAAAATTTGCAAAAAAAAATTTCTTTGCCTTTGATCTACCAGTGAATCCTAGTCGGTAACGGATGAGTGAATACTACTAATATGGCATGGATGCATAATAAATGTATAACACGTACAGTTGTTTCATGTGTTATGTACGAGTAGGTACATTAAATTGTGGGGCAGCAAGGCGGGCGTTGCCCCCTAAACTCTGAACGAAGCTTGCGTGTAGCATTCGGGTTTTTTTTCAGATGCTGATCGGTGCTGCCTTGCTATGCCGTCAGTCGGATAACAATCATCTTCAATTTTTGTCTTATACTTGTTTACATCTTGTTATCTCGTAAAATATCTAAGGTATGAAGAAACAACAAAAATCTTTCTTTGTTGTGCAAGTGTTGAGCAAACAGATTAATTTATTATTTATCACGTTGACAAGAATAAATCATAAATATATGATACAACTTATGATGACATAGGTAGATGATAAAATATATGCATTTCATTAAAAACACGTGCAGGTTTTTGTAAGGGAAAAACCACCAATCAAAGGTCCACCAAATAGGCGTCATATTTAGATATAACAATACAGTCTATTCTTTATTTATTATTTTGTTTAGATTCTTTATTTATTATGTTGTTTAGATACGTACCAATGCACTAGTCCTTGGAATAAACCAGGCGCCGCGCCTTTCCGTAACTAAAATAGATTGTACCTAACTGTAATCCGGCAAGTTAAGCTGCTTTTGCCTAGATCTAGCTGAAAAGCAAACCCAAGAAGTAACTTTGCCTGATGTTGTCAAGTACGATATGTGCCCCCATAGTCTAGTAGACAATAGTGCTAAGTTGAAAACAAACGAGTTTATTTGTTAGACAAATTTAAAAAAAACCCTGCCTTTAATTTCGCTACAACTTCTGAACTTCTTGTACAACTTCCCGGCTAAACCGCATAAAAATTAGCTATCAAATAAAAATAAAATAAAAACCGCATCCAAATCGGCTCACCTGTTGATGAGCTACGATGCCACGTACACAGACAGGCAGATTAAAAAACTTAGCGGTCAAACTTATAGCACCCTTTTTTTTGCGTCAGGGGTAAAAAAGTAGAAAGAGGCCTCTGGGCTCCACCGCTATAGTTTGAGATTCCCGTGTCTTTATACGAGAACGCACGCGGATGAATAGGTCTTTATTAGACTTTCAGAAGAAAGTCATTCAATTGATATAGCAACTACAATTTTTTAGAACATCTTTGATTGCAACGTACTTCTAAAAATTAAAAGTAACATATGTACACCTTGTAAGTACTTATGAGTATTTAGTTTTAAAAATGTATAAGACTTTTAAGTACTTACGTAGGTACTTATATGAAGAATTATAATAATTTTTGTATACTTTTCAAACGCCAAAATTAATTTCATTCATGGAAGTCCAGAAGTCAGAGAGGGGCAGTTATCAGCACAATACCCCAATTACAACTAGGATACTTAATACGAGGATATCTATATGTTAATGTAACTATTTGTAAGTGAAAACTTGTAATTGGCCACATATTTTCCATTTTTGTTACATCTTTTGTTCAACAAAAGTAATTAGCTGTTAGGCTTGCAAAAAAGAAACTAAATAAATACAAAAAGCTAAAACATAAAACATTTGTTTATTTAAATCACACAATCTTTTGTGTTTTTTGTCAAAACACTGAGAATGTTCAGTCTTAAAATGGAAAATCATGGAATTAGTAGATACCTACTCATAGACACCTTAGTCCAAAACCATCCATTTCGACATGAAGAAGTATCACTTAATAAGTAGGTACCCTAAATTAATCACACATGCACGTAGGAACTTTAACTTTAAGCTAATAGCAGCCTTCTCGACGCTCCTGCATTCACTTGATCAGTCATCCTCACACTGCGTGGCGAAGAGGTATCCTGGGCAGGGCTGTGCTCGGGATGAGGAAGAATTCCACTTCATCGTAATCGCACGGCTCTTCAGCGTTTTTACAAGGGTCCTTTACTATGTGTACATTCCGTTGTTCCGACAGTAAACCTCTAATTTCTCTGTTCATTGCTTGATTTATTTCTTTGGCGTCCACTTTGTTAGTGTTTTTAAAAGGCGCGCATTCTGCGCACACGCATATGCAGATGAGTATAGCTAAAATGACGGCGTGAGCCATGGTGGCTGGCCCGCACTCGCGCCGGACGGTGAATGACTGATGGCTGCCAGGTCATGGATACTTATATGCAACTTCATTAGGATTTCCCACATACAGTGTGATATATTTCCTCAATCTTGATTATTGAGATAATCAACGTTAGGGAAATATTCGGATTTCCGATAGATTTGATATAGGTGTCTATAATATTACACTTCTTATTATTTCAAGAAGTCATGTTACATACATATAATGAAAAAGCAGACGCCAATGTTCTCCCGTGTATAACAGTAAGCAGCAAAGTAGGTATGCATCGACTAACGTTTCCATCTGAATGAATACAAACTGCAAAAATGAATTATAAGTCATCATTACATAGTATAAAACAAAGTAGCTTCTCGCAGTCTGGCTGTCCCTATGTATTCTTAGATCTTTAAAACCACGTTACGGCCTAGCATGTTCAAATTCCGGATTGCGAAGATAACATACAATTGCAGCTCATGTAACATACATTAGTTCTGATATCTTGATCTAGAATGAAAAAAAACGTAAGCTTCGATCAAAATGCAAAAAAAACGGACTCTGCCCTCGGGTTCCCACAACCGCATGAATTTACCAAACTGATGCATAATTAATTAATAAATTTTAACTGGTATTACCCGCGTGATTTCTAATAAAAAATGCGTCTAATAATCCAGGTTTTCCTCTTGCGCCGAACTCTTGGCCTTAATACATGAGAAGCGAATGAGACATATGATTGTTATGTTGTGGTTTCTCATGCGCACAATAAAATTACCTAATGTGTGTGTGAGGTGTGCGAGCTGGGTTGCCATCTATCTTGTTTGAATCACACCTACCTATAATATAGACATTTAAGTAGCAATAATCAGCTTTTGTACTTAGTTTTATAAAAATCCATGTTCCCCAAGCCCTCATAATAATTTAAGAAATCCATGTGATTGAACCTGAGGAACAACCACGGAGCACGGATGAGTAATGTATATGTTGTACTTCGTGGGGACAACTATCCAAAAGTAAGCGACTAGATAAATATAACAATATTTATTTAAATCACTTTTATGCTAAACGTAAGTAAGTAAAGTAGACTAGATCTGCAATAGCAGATCTAGTGCAACATGCAATTTGATTGACGTTTTATTTTGGCTAGCATGGGCAGGGCTCGTAAACTCAAGTTTTGTATTAGAAGTTAGTAGACGGCAACCCTTTCCTCGCTGCCTGCTAGCCGCTGGGGAAGCCCAACTCTTAAACGATGAATGGTTATTGTTATTATTTTGTATTCAGAGAGCATTCACGTGCCAATCTAAATTCGTATATCCGGCTTCGCCTGCGTTGAACTGTCTTTCCCGTTTCCATTTTATGTCTTGTTCATGTGGTCTACCATCAGTACAATGCCGAGATAAAAACCCATTTAACCTTTGTAGTATTTTAACCTCCCAACAAAGCCTCGGACTTTACATTACCAACATTGATACACTGCCAAGCCAATGTAGCAATCGCTTCGCGGCCTTCGAGGGTGATTCTTCTTGTATCGGAAAATGCTTGTATAATTGTGATGAGGGAAGAGTGAAGACTGTGCTGAATAAAATGCTACAATAAGTATGATTATTTTGCAACCTTAGCCCACATTGTGGGATGTGGGCCGTGGAAAGCCCCATGCGATAAAGCGTAAACAAATGCGTAAATATACGCAGGCATACATGACGTTGCAATGTGCTTGAGCAATAGGCTCCTGTCGTCGTTAGGCACGTTCCGTTCCATTATTACTTAAGTATATTGTTTTATGACGAGGTCGTCGTTGTCTGGGAATTTGAAAAAGGACAATGTTGGTCTATATTTTGTACTTTTTCATCACTGGAGTTACACTACGGGCCATACTGAGTCCAGCCAGTTCTTCGGCGGCTACCATAATAGTCACTTGACTTCTGTGATGATAGTGGTCTAGTCCATGGAGCACTTATTGGATTTGAGGGTGAATGAGCAAACAGTAGACTAACAATTAGAATTAAATGTAGGTATCATAGTGCATCTTAAATGTAGGTACATATATTTACATAATAATTACACATATACCAAATATACTTATGTACGTACATCTAATAGAAAACATAACTGTACCTGTACCTATAATTTCTTAAAGATTATAATCACACAATGGGATATTTGTATGTGTACCTACTAAATTGGTCAGGCTAGATTCGCTGACGAATAATACATAGGTCTGATGTGTCTGTCTAAAGTAAAAAGTCTTTATTAATCTAAGCTGTATAACAACAATTACCTACGTATAAATTTCAATAAAATGCTTCTTATAGGTACTTAAGAGAAATCTTCCGACCCGATTTATAAAAACGATCAGTCATAATTTGGAAAGGGATAAATATATTTCTTTTATCTATGGGATAAATGAAGCCACGTAATCATTGACGTCATGATTCTTCTAAAACGTTTCCCCTGAGTCGTATTTCAGGCAACCACTTGATGTCTGACATTTTATTATCTTCGCCAGTACTGCATCGTTTCCTCCTGGATACTGGATGATGTCTCGGCTTGGAGCTCCTGCGGGACAGGACCAGTGCCGGCGGCACGTCCAGGGAGCCAGTCGCGGTTGGGGTTTGAAGAGCATCTATTATGATGTTAGTGATGGCTTTATTAATGGTGGCCGAGAGTGTGACAATAAGCTTAAATCCACAGTTGTCCGGACACCTAATACGACAAAGTTAAACACAAAATGATTTTGGTAATCATTTCAAAACTTTTCATTTGCTCTTAACTAATATGGAACTAGTTTTAGCAGTTTTAAATGTCACTAGGGACTGAGATCACATGTGACTTTGCAACTCTACATAAAGCTCGAGGAACCTATAGGAACCAGTCTAAGCAAAAACCTGGTATAGACTAAGATAAATTAATTAATTACGTCAATACATCGGTTAAACCATTCGCGCAAGTAAATAGGCTGGTACCGCGGCAATACAATATCTGATAGGTATTCCGATGTCGTAGTTACTGACTCCGCCTGGATTTTTAGCGGTCATCATTTTTTGATTCAAGATTGTAGTGAGATTTGGCCAAGGTATTGATGTCACTCGGGTACCACATGAGCCGCCTATAATGACTAAGATGTAAGAAGTTAGTGAATTTAATTGAGAGAATCTAAAATTGTAATTCTCAGTCAGTACAAACTGGAGCTTTGCAGCATTTTACAGTTTTGCTTTATTCCACAATAGTTTGTTTAAATTCTATCGTAGTCACTATATTATTTTCCTGAGCAGCAATAATACTGCATATCACGGTACGTATTTGCATCTATTGATTTGTGGAACTTCATAAGAAAGTATCTAGGTCACATCACATAGAGTAGGTAGGTAGGGGCTTAAGTTATCGGTTTTCTAATAAACCAAATTCCACTGAAACCTCGCAGTTTTAACAAAAAGTTTTAATTAAGTGGTTACTATAAATTATACACTGAATTCACCTGAATGTTTTGTAGTCATTGTGCTGACAGAGTTTTCTTTTCAAATATAGTTTTATTCTATAACATCAAAATATTGTTTTTCTTAATATAAAATCATAAAAAATCTTGTACTTAGTAAAACCAACAATTTCAAGAAACATAAACATCAACCCAGGCATATCAGTACAAATAAGTACTTAGTAGAGCAAAACTATGATAACAGATGGCGTTACTAGTTGCATTAGAAATGAAAATGACAGTATTTACCTATACTTTTTCATTATTTTGACTATTATTAATTCGTCCAGTAGTTGACTTCAATTAGTTCCCGATTCCCGTTCCCGAGTTGATCAGTCATTTGTTATACTGTTTGAGAAGAAGAATTTCGCCTCAAACTTTAACGACTCCGTGGCGCAACGGTAGCGCGTCTGACTCCAGATCAGAAGGTTGCGTGTTCAAATCACGTCGGGGTCAATCGTTGCTTTTTTTATAAACAAATGATTTTAGATTTTAAAAAATATTCTTTTTATTCCAACCAGTGGTAATTTTAGGGTAAAATGTGCTCTATTGAAGAAATTATTTCTATTCCATTAGAAGATAACTGAAAACGCAGGAATATATAATATACTAGATGTTGCCCGGGGCTTCGCTCCCGTGGGAGTTTTGAGATAAAATATAGGCTATAGCAACCTTGGATAATGTACCTTTCTAATGGTGAAAGAATTTTTGAAATCGCTTCGGTAGTTTCGGAGAAATCCCCGCCTCAAATATACAAACTCAGAAACGCTTACCTCTTTATAATAATAGTATAGATGTAGTATAGTATACATTAAATTATAGGAAGGGGGTAGCATACAGACACGAGTACTAGGAAAAGGTTATTGAATTCAGGAAGTTGAAAAAGTAAATAATGATAACAAAAATTTGGAGATGCCGGGGATCGAACCCGGGGCCTTTCACATGCAAAGCGAACGCTCTACCACTGAGCTACATCCCCTGATGAACGGAACGCCGAAACTAACCAGCCGGATATGTACAATAAATAGCTAATAACTTTTGAAATAAAAGGTGATTTTCCATGCTCTAAACTAAGTAGATTATAAAGAAGAAAAGACATTTGGATGTTGATTCAACTTCTATGTACAAAAATCTACACAATCAATAATTAGGTGAATGTTTATAATTATGTCAACATTTCAACAGTTTATTATACAAAATACACTTAAAACTATCGTAGCCGTTGAGAAAGCAAGATCGTCGTTAGCGTTGCTTAAAAAATAGTCAAACCTTATTCTAATCTCATGTGATCTAAAGCCGTTGCGTTGGAGCATTGTGAACTCATCGATGTTCTATTTATTATGCTTATAATTATTAACTTAGCTAAAAATAAAATTATGCACGTATTGCTATGTATATGTTTGAATTGCAGCTTGATTTTCACTTCTCGATACTGTCCATCACTATCTACAAAAATCTTCAATTTACAGAAATAATGAATGAATCCGTTTCATCATAATTTTCTTTGAATGACAATGACATTGTAATTCACCGATCCATTGTTAAACATATTAATATTTTAAAATGGTATCTGGACACGCATTGGATCAGACTCGAATATTTAGAGATTTTATTTTAGACCACTAACTCAGGATTCAAGCCAAACTGTTGGATAGAACATTAATCTGAATAATATGAGTAGGAGGTACATTGTAAGCGGATTGCGATCGTTATTATGTTATATATCTCATTATTTTGAAACCAACAAAGTAAAGCTAATAAGAAATAAATAATTCTTGATTTTTTGAATAATTCGTCAATAAAAACAGAAGCGGTATTTGGTTTGGTCGTCTACGCCTCAGCCTCCATGATGAACTCTGCGAGAAGCATTTCCATAGTGGGCGCCAGACCTTTTTCCTGGCAGGACATCTTGAAGCACTCCGCCACGTGCAGGATGCGCCAACAGTGGTCCTCCTCGTGGTCGAACTTCTTCTCACACGAGTGGATCAGCTCCACCATCTGCGACGCCAGGATTTCGCCTGGAAAGATTGTAGTATTTGGCTGATTCAGTCATTGCTTATAGAAAAATAAACACCTTTTCGATTATATGATATTTTTTTGTCATGTGTGTCTTTGTCAACATATAGGACAAATCACGAGATCAGAGTAAGACTTCCTTACCGTTGGGGAAAGACTTGATGAACTTGTGCGTATTATCATGATGCATCCTCGAAGCGTCAGTGAGGAGGTTGAAGTGCCGGGACATGCAGTGGATGGCGCAGCCCAGCTCTCGGTGCTCGAATTTGAAGTCCTCGCGCCAGAAGTGGAAGAACTCTTCCATCTTGTCCGAGGTCAGACCGCTCTGCGGACAGACACAGAAACAGTTTAAAAAGTCGTTACATAGAGCGTTACAGCCGAAAATGAAGTTGGCAACATGTAAGGGTGAAAGAGAACAATAACAAACTGATTCATTTATTTATACAATCAAAAAATTACAATCAATTGTAAGTCTAGGCTAATTTACTCACATTCGCTTCCTAATGACAGTAAAACCCTCGAATTCGCAAGGAATATGAATAGCCACAACGTAGTATTGGTGTAGGGATCTGTATAATTGCAGCGGCGTGGCTAACCATTTCAAAATTCCAAATCAGGCCAAATAATGTACACTCACTTCCTCTCTACAATGCTCCAGAGCCTCTCCGAAGCCCAGAGTAACGTCCTTCATGACCACGACGTCGGCCCCCACCAGCGCCGGCAGCAGCCCTACCAGAATCGCCACCAATCTTCTCCGCGTCGTGTCCATCTTCAGCACCGTCTGAGAAGAACAAACATGCGACAACACATTATATCCACATTGACGCTCCTTAATCATCGGCTCTGTCGCTAATAAACGACTATTTAACTAAAACTACAGCCTTCTGTTACATTCACACATTTATCTGACTTATTGCTACTTAAATCTCTATATGATTATATGTTATATGATTATATGTTTAATGTTTCATGGTGATTCTTGGAAACGCCAGTTTCCGCTGTAGTTGCATGCGTGACCTTATAGCTTGAGTAAATACATGGATGGCGGTCATCATTATCTCGGAGATCTCGTTACGGAGAGAAATTGTACGATTTATCGCAGGTTTGTGAATAATCAGTCGGGATAAATCAGCCGGCCGAGGCACGCAGCTCGCCTTCGCCTTTTTGTTTTAGCGTGTCCTGGAAAGTGGTTACTCAGTCTCCGTCTCGTCGATGCAGCAACCCCATCCTTCATCGAGCGCGTCTGCCACTGCAATCCGGTTGCAATCATTTTCCTTTGGATCCCGATCAATTAGTTCCGCCCGCCCGAGTGCTGTTTGAAGCAAGATGATGATAAGTTTGAACATTGCCTTTTTAAACTTCCATGTAGTTAGTACCTATTAGGTTCTTGCATGTTTGGTTCATAATAACTAGCACAAAAAGGAACAAGTCAATAATCCTGCCTGCAATCAGAAAAGGAGCTATTTGCGAGGCTGCATTTACAAACTGACGTAATGCGACAGCTGCAAAGCTGGACTTACGCGACGAGGCTTGCGCCCGCGCTTCTCTACAAGAACTAAAGGATAAATAGACATGTATTTAGTTTAGTTAATCAGATGCACCGTACTCCATGATCAGATCGGAGATGGGCAGAAAATTTTAAAATAGTCAAAATATGTTTTAACTAATCTTATTTGAGGATACATAGAGGTAATCTCGGCAAACATATAGATAAATTAATAAGCAAGAAAAAAGTGCAATCTCCATTTGGCTCTTCAGTCCCAATAAAAACTACGCTGCATAGTTACATCGCAGTGCAAGTGTCGAGATTCCTCGTAGTGAGCTGATTGCGACAGAGCTACTCAACGGCCCCTAACGAGTTCCACATACTACTGTATTCATGATTGATTGCAGCTTTAATTACGAAATCTTAATAACCTGTACTTGCTGTGGATGCCCTGTAATTTTCCTATCCGAATAAACCAAGAAACGTTAATTTATTAGCATTTAAATTAGCTAATAAGATCCGTTTTTAAAGAAACAGTTCACACATTTACTTAAAATAATAATTGACATGTACTTACATAATTAGCTAGTGTGCAAAGTAAATAAGTACCAGTCAATGTTTTATCTCATAAGACGGCAACATTGTTAAGAAACTCGACTTGAATTTCCATCTTTCAAAGTAGTTTCCACAAAACATTGCAATGTAGTATTTAATACCGACTCAGAAGACACTCAAGGTCCAGATATAGATGCTGGTATACTGTTTGTTGTTGTAAATAGTAATGAGTATGATAAACCATCTGGCAATGAGCGAGCTAGTGACCATTACTTGCTGACAAATGGCCGACGCGCCAAAGCTTTTAGAGGTAAGATAAAAAGTGAAAAAAGTGTAAGAATGTCTATTAATCATAGATGCGCAGTAATATGGACGTTACTGGAGGTAAATGAGGATATCGCGATTATTGCAGCATTCTGCGGGAACCGGATTGCGGGCTGGATTGCGGGTAATTATAATGTTCTAGAGGTTAGTTGTAGTTAATATTCATAATATATTGCTGATATATGGATAACTAAACCCCTCAAGTTAATCCCATAAAGAAACGCATCAATTTTAACTATCTTGTATTTGTCGTTACACAGGTTTTGGAGATCGGCTATATGACTCCTGATCATACGAAGAATTTCACCAAATTATGGCTCCTTTATGATCTTAAAACAAAGCATCGAGACTACTCTTAGCATTAAGATATTGCGAATGTTTATTTTAACTTGTAATATTTATTGTTGTAAAATGATTGTAGTAATTACTCACTTAAGAAGACTAATAACTAACCTTACCTTTTCTCCCAAATTTATGACAAAACCGATCATTGAGACGCAGCATCAACACGTCGCATAGTACACAGAACACAACACATCAACACGTCCATTTTGTATGTACACTGTTGCATTTCTCAGTAAGTGATCACAGTTTATATGCTCGGTGTTCGTGGGATACCAGCGCCTGCGCCTGCTACGTACCGTGGTACGTAGCAGGCGCTGGTATTCCACACACCTTCTTATGATCACTAAAATAAATCGGTTCCACCATTAAATCAATGAAGAAACATGTCTTGCCTCAGCTCAGTTTTAATTTTATTTTAGGAATAGCTTGATGTTATTCAAAGAATTTTCGATTTTCTTGGGAGCCTTGGGACCTACCATTTTTGTGCTTTAAACTATATGTGACCATTCAGTTTAGTTATCCTGGTTACTTCGGATCAAGCAAATGATTTTGCAATCCACGTAAGGCACCTTCGTAAAGGTTCTCGAGCCAATTTAGCATTTAGCTCAGGTTTTCTCAACGTCTGCTGTCGGATGTCGGCAGCAATTTGTTGCAGTCGGCCGAGACGTAATGAGAGACTTGATCTTGACTCGACAATTACAGAAAATTTCGTGTGCTTTACCAATAATAACGCCTAAGTTAATGGAAGACAGTTTCTAAAATGAATGTGGTTTCTCACTACACCTAGCCAAATCTAAAGATAAGGCCGCCTATGTACGTCTTTCGTTGTCTTGATCTAAATTGTATCTTGTTATTGGTGCAATAAAATGTTTTTACTTATTTTTAAATAATGGTTCAAGAAATGGCCGCTGGAGATTATTAAGATATTTAAAATTAATGAGTACAAAGAGTTTACTGTTAATTTCATAAATCATATTCATATTATACTATAGAATACGCCTGCCCGTCCCGCTTGACTGATTTCGATTAAATTGAGTATGTATATAGCTAATGAGGTCAAACATACGTTACTTTACTTACTACTTATTGCAGCTTGTATTGACCGAGTGCCCGGCATACAACATGTCGATGACCGAATAAAAATCAAACAAATTTTATAATCTGGGTATACTTCACTAGCGGCCCGTCCCGACTTTGCTCGGGTAAAAACACAATAAATTATACACCTAAACCATCCTCAGGAATCACACTATCTATTGGTGAAAGCCGCATGAAAATCCATGCAGTAGTTTTTGAGTTTATCGCGAACCGACAGACAGACAGACATACGCGGTAGAAGACTTTGTTTTATAATATGTAATATGTAAGGAGGAGTAGTAATAGTAATACTAATTACCTCGCGGCGGACAACTGTCCGTCAGTGTCGCATCAGAATTGACATCATTTGATATCTCGTGAAGCGTCCCTTGTCCGACCTGGGTGGTCGCATGTGCTTCATATTAATTATTACTAGATTAATTACCCTTATTAAAACCGATAAATTACATATTCATGTTGCTAATTATTTATTACCCTTTAATTAGAGGTTAAACCATTTATTTCTTAACTTAAACTTACAAACTAAAAAATCTAGGTATCTACCTTTTTGAATCATTTTTAGATATGATCCTACTCAAATTAATTGCAAACTCGCCGCTATTACCGCGCCATAGAGTTTCATGCAGGGTAACTTGATGTGCTGTTGACTGTACATGCCTGCTCTGAGGGCTCTGTCTCTGGAATCATAATACGTAGACACTTGGAATGTTCACATAAGTAATGTTTATCTGTTAGATTTCATGTCACAAACTGCAGACAAAATATTATCTAATTTAATACTTGGCTAGGTACTTCTATACTACTAATAATTCCATACAGCTGTTCTGTATAGTCATTTAGTAAGTTTTTATTGATCCCGCGAAGTAATCTCATGTTTCTGTCAACCATCAAGACGAGACACATGTTATTACGACTGTCAAGAATAAACAAGATAGTTTAGCTTCAGCGTCCTGTACGTTGAGGCCGGTACCGTGCAAGAATCCGAGCCTCGCCTGGCGGGCCATATCACAAGTATTACGTGGTAATTAAGTATATAATTACTGACAGGCATCCTTTGAAGGACCGCCGACGTGGGTGTCCACACTAAACGATTCCTACAAACTTGACTGCGGAGACATTCTGCTAAGATTGTAAGGACTTGGCGATAATTCCTTGTTGAGCGCTCTGGCTGGACAGCTATCGAGAATAGTTTCTCAGATGCGAGCTACGTAAGATAAACTCATAAGAATACAATATAACTGACTATAAAGCCATGCAATTATAGTTCTACATTCAGACTACCTGAACTCTGTCACCAGTGCCAAAATATGCATCAATGAACTATGGTGTTTAGTGGACGTATGGAGTTTTAACTTATTTTGTATGCAGGAATTGCAACACTAATTTTAAGGTCGATAGAACCTTAGAGCCTTGTTGCACTTATAAGTGCAACAAGTTTGTGAAATATGTCGATAGTAGATAGGTGAGTATCAATCTGATAAGAGCTTGGCAAGAAAGTACGTAAAAAATATCTATATCAAGGAAGAAAAACAATAAGGGGCAGGATAGCTTTCGGAAGGAATTTTTACGGAAGCAAATCCCTTAAGAGTTCCTAGCTAGTGCAAATTCACTCCCACCTACATGATCTGCGCAGATCTCAGCAGGAGCCAGGTAATTATGACATTTACATATTACTGCGCGCGGATATTGATGTCCTGCCGCGGGCGCAGATAATATGAGTACCTATAAAATCCTTCGTGGCATTCAGATTACTTGCTGGATATATTGAAGTACCTAATTTGATACGTACAAATACGTGAAAAAATAAAGAAAATACTTAATTTCTTAATAAATCTAATTTTAGCAGAGAGTTTGTGACGAAGGACCACTTGAAGACCAGACTGGAGTTACCCTGACTGAAAACGAAGTTGTATTAGAACGGTTTACATCAGAAAAGGGAAAGCGGAGGAGACTGGCATGCTGATGATGATATATACACAACAATCTATATTCAAAACATACAGCAAAGATTTCAGTTACAGAACAGTTTATGAACCACAATGTTTAAAATCAGAATGGGATAAAATGAAAGACTTTCTATCTGTCTGTTTGTACAATTGTACAGATTGTAATTGGTAAAATAATTATTTTATTACCTACCTATTTAATCTGAAACAGTGAGCACAAAGCGATGCGTTTGCTGCTGATGTCAGGTTGTTTATAGGCAAAAAGTCTCGGGTTCGATTCCAGAGGACATAAAGCTGTCGGCACCGCTTTATGACGGGACCACCCTGCGTACGAGCCTGCTGTTCTATTGTATAGTCAACCGTACGTCAAGACATCCTTCATGGACTTTTATACCATGGTAATAACGGCGGACTTGCTATGAATGTTAGTGTTGTCGTGCACGAGCGGGTGATTTCTTCATAATGTTGTATGACTTTATTGATTGCTAGATTTATTGCTGCTCGTTAGTTCAGTCCTGATTATGTCATAAATACAGTAGTCGACAGCACAGTAAAGCTGATTGACAATAATATGAGCAGATATTAATATAGAAATACCGAAGAAACTGAAACACTAGAAACAACGATTCGTTATGAGCCACAATCCTCAGCGAGGAAAAGACCGCAAAAGAATATCATATTCATGATGAAAAACAAATAAATCTAGGTGTACCCTCGAGTCGTGGGGGGATGTTCATCGCATTCACATATTATGCACTTCTTTATTTCTTCTAAATGCTACTTTTATATATAGAAGATTATAATAAATGCTTACAGATGATAGTTACAAAGTAGTTATAACTACTGAAGAAGTTATAACCATTAGAAAGATATGAAACTATAATGTTAATATCTTTCTCACGACTTTGGCCGCCATAAAAGAATCCTCGACCGTAATAATGCTCTCTAAAATGTACAGAATGGCAGCGATCTGTTGTTTCTGTGGGTTTCCGAGAAACGATCATAAGTCGGCGCTTTGCGCAATTAGCAAGATGGTAGCATAGAATATGTAATATTGAGTTTATTCGCGAATATGCTCAGACATTTCCCTGTTTATTACCAAAAAGATAGGCGCACCTCCTCAAGGAGTTGAGTTTGCGTCCAGCACTTTTTAAGAAATTGGGTAAATACGTGTAAACACATCTCTGCTCGCGAACAAAACTCTGACAACATTGAAACATCAACAGTTTATCGCATGTAAGCACTCAATCCCATTGGACTAAAATGACGCTCTCGCTCTGATATCACATATCACCGAAATATGAATACTTAGTGAATTATACTGTCACACAAAACCGAATCTTATAGCATGGCACGATTCGGAGCCTCGTGCCATGATCGTCACGAAATATCCCCACAAGGGGTTCGGCGGTTATCGTGCCTACGGAGTGCAGCCCCTGGCGGAAGCAGCAATTTTGGATTGTGTGAGAGCCATACTGCCGTTTTTATTTAAATACTTACGTTCGTGCTCACCTGATTGCGAATGGAATAGCGCTCCACATGCATTTTATTCTCCAGAATGTTGCGTTTTTAAGCGTTGATGATTACTCTTTCTTGTTACTTAAAATAATTATGGATGCAGATGAAATAGACATACTACTAACCAAACTAATAACTCCTAAAAACAAACTCGCTAATACAGCTCATGTTTCTACCAAAAGAAAGCCTGATGAATAGGAGATTATGGTAATTCAAAGTTGCTGAAATGGTAAAACTTCTGCAGACTATAATGAACTATGATTTGTAATACAAAATTGATTGAAATTGTAAACAAGAGAGAAGCCAAGGGTATAATGAGAAGGTGTTACAATATTAATGAACAGTCATTCTGGGAGGCGTCACATGGAGCTGCTGCAAAAACGGTGATCGATGTCTGCGAAGTGTAACATGCATCGTGGCTATGTGCGCTGAATGCTTTATTAGAAACACATTAGGAGAAATTATTACACAATTTTGAGAAGTTTTATAATTTTTTTATTTTTGGTGGAGCCAAATTTAGCTCCAAAACTAGGTTGATCTTTGTTCACCAAAACTCTTTCTCTGTTTCACATAGGCATGTGCCTTTTTATTTTAAAAAGAGAAGACTTTTTCATTTTGTCCTCAGATTCAATTGTTTGTATTGTAACTTAACTTTTACAAACATTGATGACTGCAAAACGTTTACATGCTGTTATTTCGTCATTTCATTTTAAATATCTGTCGAAATAAAAGTAGAAAAAAAACGTCAATTTCTGGAACTGTCAATGGAATAATTCATTTTAGGAATAACTTCGTTTTTATAAGTTATTGTATTTGCCTCAATACTGTCGCCTGTTTACTGTCTTACACTCCCAGTCTCTTTCCCGAGGATAGCCGCGCTTTCTGCAAGATTCCGGTCCGGCGGTCACCGTAAGTTCCACGATGTGTCGCCGTAGATCACTCATGCCGTTTTTGCTGCATCAGGACATTCAGGACAGTACGACCAGTGTTTACATTGATGAATTGCTTTTGAAAAAGCGACATTGGATATTCATTAAGGGCTATTATAAAAATAACAAGTTTTAAGTGCTAAAATATAACTGCTGCGAGCATTAATGTGGAATTTTTATGAATGACATCTTTAGATATACGAGTACATGGAGCGTATTTCTGGCAGTATTCTTGGCAGTGTTCTTGTCATAGCTATTGAATATATCTCCCTCCGCAGGAACTTTGATGTAAGAATGTACTTTAAAGTATTCATGTATTTTTCTGATGTTATTGAATTTTATCGAATTTTTTCCAGTAGGATAGTATAGGTTAAATTAATTTCAATCACCAAGCGGAACCTACTGCCGCCAATTTGAATACTACATTGTCTTCTATGCAAACAACTAAAAAAAACATAGAAAAAAAGCTACATTTAGAAAAACAATGGCAGTCATTAGAGCGTTCACAATGCTTTAGCGCAGCACCGCTATTGGTTAGATCGCGCCACTCCTCACCCAATCACCGAGCGGCAAAAAAGCGGTGATTTATTAGTTTGGTCGGGGTTATGAGATGACGAGACAATAATAGGCCTAAGATTTTTGGCGTCTTTGTGTCTGATCTATTCATAGAACAAACCAACGTTGTCCGTAAAGAACTTTATATACATAAATGTACTTCTACATAGGTTCTAATGAAACAAACAGTTGTAGATGAAAAAAAGAACGCATTAAAACGATATTTTGTTAAAAAGCAAAAAGAAAAAAGTTAACTTTATTTATAAATAAGCATAAGAATGTGTGTCTGATCTACACCTATATACGCAAGTAAAATTCAGGTAATCAATATAAAATGAATTAAATAAACTGTGTTCAAATGAGACATTCGACACCATAAATTTAAAGACATTAAAATGCTCAACAAAATAGTTTAGGTTTGATTTATGCCGAATTTGTACCGCTGTAGTCGTTACATCCGTGGGTTTATGGGTTCTTTATGTTAATACCACCTGTTCTATTAATTACCGTGTAAATCACTAGCCTAGGATCATACAGACCGAGGAAATAATAGTCTTTAAAGTTTTTACCTAGAGGAATGCTCCTGCACATCTAAGTTTTCTACAAATTCTACAAAAACTAGAATTGTTACTTGCGATTCATCTCAAACAAAATTTGTGCCTTATTCTTAATCAAGATTATATACAAAATAGACATAGTAACAAATTCGTTCGTTTCGTAACATTTTGACAGTAAAATATAAACCTGCTTTAAATTTTATGTAAAATATTAAATAAAAATAAATTGCAAACGAAATTAGTAGGGGTCTCGAAGACCCCTAGCGCCTCCGACCGAACTGGACCGCTGTCGGCGGGTTATCAAAGCAATAAAACAGAAGTGGTCCCCGGCATGTTGATCAGCAGCCGTTAATCAATTAAGTTGCTCTCCGCAAGCGCCGCCACTTACCGGATTTATAGCGATGGAGTTATCAACGGGGAGTTAAGACAATACGTCCTGGCAGCCCTCCTGTAAATATGCTAAGCCAAAAAATTAAATTAAAATTTGTTTCGGTCATAACTTAAGACACGAAATCATTGTCGAAACAACAGTGAAAAATATTAAAAGCAAAAACGTAAGTAGCGTGCTATTAGACGGTTGCAATGCCTGCGCCTTGCAAGTTGCAAGTCTAGTAACTACTTTTATCCGCATAATATGAAAGCCACAAAATATCGTACCTATACTTCCAATAATGAATTTTATATATTTTTCATTGTACAGGGTGACAATCGCGTGCGGAGCGGAGCTGCGGTAACTAGTTATTGTACAGTACTGTACATGTCGTCTTAACACTCCAGGTAGGTATGGAAGGTCAAATGCAATCAGTTAATGAGAAGATCGATCGATTCACTTTGCCAGCCTCAGTTGGCAGAAAATAAAAGAAATGCCAAGGAATGTTGGATCGAGTTCGTCCTACAACAGTAAGAAGGTACCTAAGTACATTTATTAAATGACTAGCTTTTGCCCGCGGCTTCACCCGCGTTTATTTTCCGTATATATTTTAATTACCTTATAAGATGTCTTCGAGTGATGCGGCGCGGCGGCGTGTGGTTACCGCCCTAGAATAGAACCACTCCTTAGGTTAGACGACGGGATTTACTACTAGAACCCCATAGACTGGAATGAGGAGAGGCAATGTTAGCATTGCCAAAGAACGTTGGTACGCCGGCGGTGATGAAAACACACACTGGGATTCTAAACTTCACAGCGAGAAAGACACCCGGGAACAAGATCGCATGTGACAGAAAGAGATAGTCATTATATGCGAAGTATATGTCATAAAAATAAATTCTCACACTTGATTTCCTTTCCCTTTCTTCTAGCAAGTACACGAGTGTCGTTTTAATTGCTTATGTAGAAAAAATGTCTATTATATTCCCATATGTACTTACATTTTATGACCTTACTTATAATAATAGAAGATAGATCCTGCAGCTCGTAACTTACGATATTCATTGCGCTATAGAAATCGTAGCCGATTCAGACAGATAAACATCATCACTACTATTCACAATTTGTATTTCGACTATTTTATGCGTTTATTTCAAAAATAAATTAGTGTGGACTTGCTTTTAGAGTTATCGCTTCCTTTCCTTCTTGTAATTAATTATATGCATAGTTTATTCAATTTAAACATACCTGAATATTTCCAAAGCTGATTCTTTATTCAGTTGTCAGACTATTGGGACGTTAGTCAACTAAGCAAGAAAGTGATTTTTGGGTTTGTCCCTTGTATACAGGTGTACACAGGCAGTGTAATCATCCGCTCGATACACGCGTGAAGACTTTTGTTACTTTTTGATTAATAACTATAATTATTGTTACATATTTACCGATACAAAAACTATGAAAATAGTAATAAATGTTTACATAAGTTTGGTCGCATTGGACGACGATCTCATGCAGGCATGTGCTGGCTCCCCGCCGCGGCGACACGCGATATCTGCAATTATTTCGTAGTTACTGCAGAAGACCGACCACAGATACAACATCACATTTCAGCCCTATCGGAACCCAGTGCATTGAAACTGGCATTTTGAAACAGCCCAGCAAAGACCCGGCGCCTCCTCGTAACAGAACTTAGAAGCTCGTCCTTTCACAAGTAAAATATTAGTTTCAATCGCTGGTATGAAATTAAAAAATTAACAAGAGGCGTAATATAAAATTAAATTTTTATGCGCAGTCGGAGTTTATTAAAACCACATGATAATTGCTACGGAGGACATTCCTCGTTAAGTCTGTCGCGCTCGCTGCTATCTGAAGAAATAAAAATAAATCTAATCAATTAAATTATAATTCAGTACATGCACATGCAACCAATGAAAGTGCTAGTTGTTTCCCCATAGCTAAGCCCAGGGGGCTTCGCTTTGGGGAAACAACTGGCATTATAAGTAACATCTCCTTTTAAAATCACTTTTCTTCACTTTTGTATTTGTAACAGTAGAATTTGTATTCAAATTCTCAATCTATGGATAGTATAGCGTCGCACTACTCTGTCCTACCAGATGGACAGGGCCGGCACTGCTGTATCCTACCAGATGGACAGGGCCGGCACTACTCTGTCCTACCAGATGGACAGGACCGGCACTGCTGTGTCCTACCAGATGGACAGGGCCGGCACTACTCTGTCCTACCAGATGGACAGGGCCGGCACTGCTGTGTCCTACCAGATGGATAGGGCCGACACTGCTGTGTCGTACCAGATGGACAGGGCCGGCACTACTCTGTCCTACCAGATGGACAGGGCCGGCACTACTCTGTCCTACCAGATGGACAGGGCCGGCACTGCTGTGTCCTACCAGATGGATAGGGCCGGCACTGCTGTGTCGTACCAGATGGACAGGGCCGGCACTACTCTGTCCTACCAGATGGACAGGGCCGGCACTACTCTGTCCTACCAGATGGACAGGGCCGGCACTATTCTGTCCTACCAGATGGATAGGGCCGGCACTGCTGTGTTCTACCAGATGGACAGGGCCGGCTTCTCTATCGGTAGCCACTGCTACCGATAGAGAAGCCGGAAACTAATAGCACTCTATTAGTTCAATTGTATGGTTGAGTAACAAAATCAGTTCGAAGAAGAGATCTTCCTATTTATCTTACAGACAAAGACAATTTAGCATAAATTGTACACTTCTTTCCACTCCGAAACTCTTGACGAAGGACACGTCAAAATATTTAATTTCACCTAAAAAAACCTGATGATTTATGTTTCGGTAATTCAATATTTATCACAGCAACTTGTTGAGTAATCGAATCTTCGTAAGTATGAACATATCTATCTGCGAGCCGGTCCTCCAGCTGGTAAAACAAATGGCTGATTTATAATTGAGTTGTAAGATACGGGTGTTGGGACGTGTAATGGTAAATATGGTAATATCTCATGCCGCAGTATCGATAGAATGCAAAGAACTAGTTATAAATAGACTATTCATAGCGTCTACTCCTAAACACAACAACTCCTTAATAAAATTATTATTTAGTAAAAATTTTCAACGGCCAGCGCATTTACGTGTACCCTTTATTAGATCTACCATGGCACAGAATCTGAACAAGATGGACGGAATAGGCGTCAAATGTTGGTACAACGCAACAAACGCACGGTTATAAACATTTTTTTTGTGAACGAAGTATTTTCCTCATCCGACTCTTTTTTTTAATATGTTAGGGTCGATTTAACCGCGGCGCGCCGTTTTTTTGTTTTTCTGTGCAAGTTAACGTTAGCGTCAAAGTTGACAGTGCAACCCATCCTTAGTGTACATATTCAAAAGGATTTAGTGATTGTGATGGCAAATTTTAACATGTTTCATATTTCAAGTCTTTTCGATTTGTTGATACAGTTGTCGTGTTTTTTTTAATTTCATTGAATGCAATTTAAAATTCAATAACAATTCTCTATTTGTGTTCTCTCTCAGCGATGCGTTGTCTATTAGTGTTGACGTCAGCGTCAGGTGTGTTTTCTCAGAGGTCCAGACACGGAAGGTATTTGTTAAACCGTCGGGTGATCTCATCTGTTAATTCGATTCTGTTTCATCAAGATTTTTTAGGAATGCAAACTCTTGAATAATTTCCAATGTGCAAAGTGAAGTTCCGTAATAGGTAAGGGAATTCCATTAAAATGTAATAAGGACATATCAACTTAGTGGATTCAATAAAGCATTGATTATTGATCCAGGTGTCTTGGATCAATAAATCAATGCTTATTTACCACGCTACCAAAATTTAGTTTATATCTAAAAGAAGACACGTTTTTTGTAACATCCATTTCTTAGGTCTAACTGGTTTTGGTTGATTTGATGGTACGAGTGAGGGTCTCTTGCCCCTCTGTGCGGCGGCGGGGTAATGTGGCATCTTAGCTAGTTTGGATCACGGCTTTCAATGACTAGTATAGTATAGTTGTATATTTTTCATCATATTATTTTGTTCTAAGCACAGGCCAGCCCAAGACCTAAAAATTATATAGTCGTGTGTATGATAAAATCTTTTTTATTTATTAAATTTCACTAATTTTAAACTATCGCTATATACTTTATATAACTAGGTATAAAAAATACGTGCGCTGCGCGTTTAATAATTTATTGATTGAATATCGTGTCCATCATCTGTTTTCCGTCGTGTTTCAAAATCTATTTATGACACATAGTGTTGTAATCCTATACTTGGCGGTCCTCAAGGCGCGGCGGCCCGGACTCCGGCGACGTGACGTCCCGGCTCGAGTCCCGGATGACGGCGGCTCGAGTTACACGCTCAGGGCTGTTTGTGGTGCTCAAATGTTTAGACACAAAAACCCTTTTGAAGAGTGTCGTAGTTTGTGTGGAGAAATCACAAAACACATATTTTTTTCCATTAAAGCATAGAAATATTGTAAAAAATATGTGTTTTTCGTTTAGATCCTCTTGATAAATATCCCATCTCTGCGTTTTCCCGATTCCTTCCGCCGCTGTGGAGCGTCGGTGTTCATTAAAATATACTTGATTTTATATTTTCATTTTATTCATTCACAATCACTTACATGTACAGTATATTATGTATACGAGAAATCTTCCAAATTAAAATAATATATTAAAATGTAAATGTGAACAAACATTATTGTGACAACCAATGTGAATCTCTAAATGAAAGCAAGGAAGAGATGAATTGAATTGAATGTCAATAAATCATGGGATTGAGAAATTCTATAAGTGGAGGGTTGGACGTGGTCAATAGATTAGTAGATTTTATAATTTGTAATTTAGGTAGGTATGTCCCTAGAGCATCCCTGATCCACACGTCAGAGCATATAAGCTCCGAACAACATTATAAAGTGAGTTCTCCAGCGAGCGGCGCGCAGCCGGTGTCGGGTGTCGGCGGGACGGGCTCGGGCTGTCAGGCGAACTGTATCAAGTTGTCCCACGTCGTTACGGCGGCGCTGTGAATGCTACTTTGTGGCTTTTGGCTACATAATCTAGAAATAATCAAAAACATTTGATCTAGATCCTCTCAAATGTAGCCCGACCATTACGCACTCGTACCTACGTCGTCAAAAATTGTAGAGCCTTTACGCGAGGCTTGATGAAAAATAACTCCACGTTTAGTCCAGACGACATCGATAATGCTTTAAAGAAAGTGAAAAATGATGTGTGCCTATTTTGGGAGATATAAAAAATAGCCCTAGCCACTCTATGGACGATTGATCTAGTGTGCTAGAAACAGCAAAACGAAGGCTTTGTGATGAACTTCGACACGCAAAGAAGAAGAATTGGTAAGATTATTTTGTTGGCTGATCCATGTTCTAACGGTACCCTCACAACGACATCGTCACATCCCAAGCTCAGGAATGCAATAGTCAATATTCCCAGGACTAAGTGGTGGAAGCAACAATCGCTCGCAGAGTTCGACTACTTACTATTAATAAAGCCGCAATGTTGATCCGTTGTGGCCGGACTGGTTTGACTGCGCGGGATCACGCGCGGTTCTCAACATGCCTAATTTATTGCACTACTGAGCTAGATATTGTTATATATATTATATCTATAGTCTAACTTTTGCCAGTAGCTTTGCCCACTCTAATGAAGTGTTTCATTTCTTTGAACATCACAGGGGTGGTGTATCCGGAATTCCTTTCCTAACGAGTTTTTGCTCATTTTACTAAACGAGCCTGTCTGCAAAATTTTAAGATGTCATTTGAAACCGTCTTAACAGGGTCGAAACCCTGGAGAAAATAAAGACAGTTGAACAACAATGGGATCGCAGTCCGATCAGGGCGCGCGAGAACTGAAGGATCAATCAACCAGAATGTCACATAAAGGATATGTATGTATATATTATACATTCTTTTAGCTATGGTATATACAATTGTTGTTATTGAAAGAAAGCGTTTCTGTAGAACTAGAATCATTGCCAAATTATATCAAACTGGTCCAAACCTGATTGCATCGAGTCGTTTTTTCACAGACTTCTTAAGATTGATAACCTAATTCGGCTGAATTCTAATAGCAACTCGACTGTCATAAGATGCTTGCGGAGTGGACCAAATTTGGTGAGAATCTAAAAAGATTCGATTAATTGTCAGCGAAATACAGTTGTAAAGTTTTTTATTATATATTGGAGCAAACTCATTAAACCAAATTATTCACCGAAATGGAAATGACAATTGTACAGCGCAGATTAAAGAACAGTTTGATGTGATTGTGTTGCCAAGGACACAAACGCGTTTATTATTTTTGTCTGGTGTTGTATTCAGTGCTATTGTATGGAACGTGTCATGATCCTGAACTGAAAATAGTTTATTTATACGAAACATTAATGTCAATTTTTTTAACTGATCAGAAGGTAATCATTTGTATCCAGAAACTATGAAAGACTAAACGACAGAATTGCCAGGAATAACAAACAATGCTCCAGAACTTTCATTAGGAATGCATACGAAATAACAAACAATGTATGTGCATCGGAAGCTCGAAAAGTGGCAGCAATCGTGGCGTGGGAGCGCAATGATTTTACTTTTATCTATCCAGAGCTTACCGCAAAAAGCTGCAAGCAGGTTGCGAGCTTGCGGCGCGGGGCGAAGGGCGACCGGCCGCAGTGCGCGCGCGCCAGCCGCCTACGACCCACGTATTGGCTGATTCTGACGCATGCGCGGATTCAAAATTCGAATCGTTACGTTCAAACGTAGTCCTCGTGCAGTGGATTCTGTGACTAGTTTGTGTTGTGTTTGTGAAGTGTCAAAGTCAAAGTGATCGGAAAATTGGATGTTATCTGATTTGAGTAAAGGCTCGAACTTAGTCCTGCAGTTGCAGGGTGCAGGATGAAGAGATAAATCTTGGTGCGTTGACCGCCTGCAGTTCGACGCCCGTTGCGAATAAACGGTAACTATCCATTAGCTATTTTAGCGATATTATTGCTACTTGCGCCGGTTAGGGCAGGGTGCGCCGAAGCTCCGACTCTGGCCTTCTTGCGCCGATGCCTCACTTTCTCCTGTACGCCAGCTACTTCCAAGTAGGCACAGGAATTTCAGAATTATCATTCATTCTGTGAAATTGATTTTTAACAGCTGTCAGCAGTTTGTCAGCTTTTAATGTTAAAATAACTACACTATATTGAACAATACCAATACAACCAACATCTAATAAAACCTAGACCCGATGACCTTGTATGACTACCAGTTTTCATATAACACTGATCAAATCTAACTGATATGAATAACTGATATGAAACCAATCGATTAGGTATTTTATATTTAATATTAACCATATGTATATTATAAACAGAAATCTAAACAATAAAAAATCTGAGCTCTGCGTTGGGGAAGCATCTCAGACAGACAGATGTCATAATGCGTAAACCAAATCAGTGGGTAGTTCAAAATGTGATATGATTTGAAACTACCAGACACCGTGTCTAGATAAAGTAAATAAACTCTCGTAACATGTTGCTTATTCAGCTTATAGCGAATAACGGTCACTTGTAATTCTTGCACCATCGAATTCCAATTAGCGAGATATTATGCAATATCAATATCTTCCAGTTTATAGCCTTTGCTTGCAGATCTCATAAACACAACCACTTAGCTGATTAAGGCTGATCTTGTAGCTTCCTTTATATAACGTTTCATACAATGATTATGATAAGCATAGTCCAAAGTCCGAACCTACTATGGGCTGCAGTCCAGGACGAATTTGTTCTCCGAGTAATATTATCACTGAGCTGTGACCCATTTCTATTGCTGCAGCATCTACTTCGTATGTTGTAATATTGTCTAGCTATTGTGGTTTGCTGTAGTCAATAAATATGTTGCAAATACTGCCCGGTAATGGACAAATGTTTTGGCGCCACTTTGTATTAAATATCTCTCTCTATCTTCCTTTCCTATTTCATTTCCGTGGAATGTAGACTTAAATCCTCTCTATTTTATCACCTCCTCATTATCGTAAAGCTATATAATTTACAGTATTATTAGAAGGGCAACCCACTTCAAAAGCAATACCAAAGATGGTGATACTGATGACAATCGATTCAGTAATATTGGGGTAGTCGGTTACCGCTTCAATGTCCCGTCTGACAATTGACGGCAACGGCGGCGTCGTATCGCCAAATAGCTCCAAATGAATGCCAACTAGTGGGACGACCACAAGTGCCACTCACGGGTCACTTGGACCTGATGGTAAACACGAATTCATTCATTCTTCAAGCCGGGTTTTTGATATATAGTTTTGTATTACTGTAACTGTAAGGATTTCCATGGTAATATCCAATACCATGAAGTTTTATGTATCAATCATTCTAGTATTTCTCATCTTATTGAATGAAGGTTTAGCCTGTCCATTTGGAATCGTATTTATAATTGAGTTTTCTACCATGTCTTAATTAAATAAGTCATACAACCAATGTAAATCCCAATTATTAACTCAAGTATTTGACGTATTAAGTCAGTGTTTAGTTGCAATTTTACCTACAATTTGCCCCTAGTTTCAGCATCCTGTAATTTCGGGCAAACAGAGCAGATCGTGGCTGTGACTACGTGCCTGCGTGCACCGTCTATTATCTCTGGTGTGTGGGATCACAACTGGTCCTTTTCAAGATATTCCTATTCAACTAAGAGTTCAAAAAGGGCTATAACTAGACCATATCCTCTTTTCACGCGACTATTGGGCATCTCCGGCGTATGCGGTGCATCCATGTTTATTTGAGATAGTCAACAACACTACCGGCAGAAAAAGCGGGGTTTTGTTTATAATCACGCTGTTTGTTGATGTTGGGCAAAGGGAAGTTGTGGGGAAGATAATTCTGTAAATACTGTTCCCAGAATAACTATCTTTTGCATAACTGGGTAACGGGAATGCACATGCAATGAGAGTTATAACATTTAATGAATTAAACTAGGCGATAATTTAATTTACGTTTTTAGACCTCTATGATAGAAACGTGTTTACTTTTCTGCTCATCTAGATCTAGCTATCTCGCTAGCTCGTCAGAGGTCAGCAACCCTGAATAAATAATATAAAATTCGTAACAGTAATTTTTGATATGTGTCGTTCAGTGTAGTTATGACGAGTGAGACTTTTTTAGTGGTTTCATGAACCATTATTTTATTCGTATCGTTGTTAAATTTAGTTCCAATCGTGAGAATTTTATCTGTTTTATTGGAATTCTTACGGTTTAACATGAATTCGTTGCGATGGCAAAAGCGAGGGCCATTGAGCTAGTTAATTGAATCAGAGTTATAGTGGTTACCTGAGAGTGTGGAACGAATGGCAATGGTTAGGAGATCACGATGCTAGAATCGATGGAAAACCGTCGGGTTACGTAAGCGTTGCAAATTATAGACATTTGAACCCATTCCCGCGTTTCCTGGTCGCAAGTGTGGACCTGGTGCTTTGTATACCGCTGCCGTAGGTTACTGTTCACAATGGGTGCTCGGTCTGCAATGGAATTGTTGGAGCACAGTTAGAAATTTAATGTAATGGCGACGTCCTTGGCTTTGTGGTTTTCTAGATGGTTGCGTTTTTCTAATTGGAAAATATCAGAACTTCACCTGCAATTTTTATAAGTATAAAGTTTTTGAGAATACCAGTAATTCTAATGTATACTAGTAATAGTAATCCAGCAATATTCAAAACCAATTGGAAGATTTTTGGCAAGGTATATGTTATTAAACAAACCAGTATTTTTGTTAAGTTATATCTAAACGTTTTTACACAAAAAATCACTGTAGGTACACATATAGATGCGCGAGCGCCGAAGATTGTGACATTAATGGGGCTGCCATTGTAGCAGAAGAAATAATACATCGAGCGTTGCAAATGTTGACAAATACCACTCACTAGTCTTGTTCATTTACTAAGATTCGTGAATTTGCGATCGTAATAATGAGAATTTTGACTTGATAATTTCGTTTCGACTACGTGTTCGACTTCCTTTGATCTGGTATTAGTATGTACTTACTTTAAAGCTCTTCCGAGCAAGGCATGACATGACCCACAAATGAATGAAACGTAATAAGCCGCGCAATTATGAGGTCATATAGGTACCTACTCATGTGAATCTTGTGGTATTAGTGATCAAAACCACATTTTATCTCGATTGTATTTCCATTTGTGACCTTTACTATGACCTCAGTGAATATAAGTTTAAACATTTCACACGCTATACTATAATCAAATCATCACTATTCATCATTTTTCCATCAAAACCTGAAGACGTTTCCAGTGAAGAAGATAATAACCGTATAAGGAATATGAATTTAATAAGATTGCTTAGATCGTCAGCTAGGTGCAAAGCCAAAATTAATAACGCTTTCTATATACAGCTTGAATTTTATCTTCTATCTAAGCTGATAACTTTGAAATAAATATTGTATTGACCACATCATTCCGCCCCATATAATAATACCGTTAACGTTAAGTAAGGCTACATTCATATTAGCGACTTTGGACGTTGCGCGGGCGCAGGTCGTCCGATACAAGGTCGTCGCACGCGCCTAGCAGGTGCATACCGGCCTTTACCCTCTCTCCCCTCCATCAAGAGCGTCGCTACATGTGCTGTACGCTGGCCCCCTGTCAGATTTGCACGAAGATGTATTGGGGATTACATAAAGATATGGTTTGTTTTCTTTATATTGACATTTTAGCCTACCGGAGGAGCTTATATTGGAAGACTTTCACGTCCAACTTGTTTAACACACAACGTGTTCAGGTTTCGATGTTTTCTGGATAGCTTCCTGTTCTTAAATCCCATTATTAATTTCTTTCGTTTGATCATTATACCCTGAGGCACATATTTGTAGTTTATATCTTGTAGTGTACCTACATGATTAGCATCAATCTTGATTCTTTCTTAGCCGATAAGGACGTGCAGAATACTAATATAGTACTTATTTTTTTATATATTACACAAGCAAACACCGCAGCCCGTGGACACCGGCAACCCGTATTATATTAGTCAATTCTTCTAAACTGATGTAATTAGACAGCGTTTTAAGTATATATAATAACGCTGTCTAATTAAATCAGTTTTTGATCCGGTTTAAATCAAGTTTCTTATCAGGATGCCAAAACGTGTTCCAGATCTCAGTGAAAGTACTCACATGCGCCAGTTCCAATTAATGCGACTTCTTGTTAACACCTAGCACGTAGCGCTTGTCAGTCTAAATTATATCTGCATAATTTATAGAACTATCACTTCACATCATTCCTTGCTGTCTAACTTGTTCAAAACAATTACTTCAGCTTTATTGTGTAATTCAAAACCTACTATAATTGTTGAGAAAATTATAGTTACAGGCCCACCCAAGGCATTGATACTAAATACCAAAACTGATTCTGTTGTAGGTACTAGTGGAATCTGAGATTACATTGTATTTACATTAGTTACTTCACATCACAACTTTAACGTAACGTAATATTAGAAGATCTTGTGTTTTGTCTTGCACTTAACAATAAGATTATTAAGAGCAGAGAATTTAGGTAAATGGGCTCTATTTTGGAATCATTTCTCTTCTAAATATTTAAAATTGTCAGTAAAACTATTTACAAATTAAAATTTATTTACTGAAGTAAATAAGTACTGAAATTTTATCTTTGAACATAAGTTATTTGAATAGAATAACTGTCATGCGTGCTTTGACTGGACATGTGTACACTAGAAATGGTATAGTTTAAAAGAAAATACGTTTCAAGCAATATTAGACCTTACTATGCTATAAATAGTCCAGTTAACGTAAATTCGGAGTTGTCTTTGTACAGACACGCCAGTAATGCGTGGTCAAACATCACGGTTTTGCTCAAGATTTATTTGTCCCAACCAATTAGACGATGAATTTCCTTTGACATATCTGTTCTTGGCTCGTTGTTTGACAATTAGATTTTCATTTACATATGTTTGTTTCCGTTTCTCGAATTTTAAAGATTTGCTATCAGTTTGTTTATTGAAACCTCACGTGCCTCATACTTCCATATTCTTTAGTAGATACATTAACTGATTCCCAATTAACGGAAATCTGTTAATCATAATTGTAATTTCCGCCATCCAATACTGCCTCCTATTCTAGATTTACATTAAATCTATTAACTGCTTACATATACGCTGGCTAGCCGTTACAGCTCTGGGCTTCCTCGCGGCTGAGCGGCAGTCTCCATTCTAATTCATTTCTGTTTAGATGCTTGGCGCAAGACTAGTCGCCTCTAGCTTTCAATATTACCTTCCTGTGGTTATACCAATAACCCTTATTTAACTTATGGCCTTTAAAGTTAAATAAGGACGATCATTGTCTGAATTAAGTTCTATGTAAGACTTTTAAGTATTTACTGCAATGTCAAAAATATTTGTGTGTTTGGATCCTATAATCAGAGAAATATATAGGCAGTCTACTACTTCGGCTATTAAACCATGCTTACATGTATTCAATTACCAACAATGAAATTGTTAGTAATGTTAATCTATCCACTCGATACATCGTCACATTTCTCTTACTCATCCACCACCATCACCGGCTGTCAACTAGTAAATTAAACGCATACGAGTAATCATTAACATTTCTTTATTTCAGCATAGATATACAGAAAGAAAGAAAAAATGTTTATTTGCCGTAAATCACAAAAACTTTACAGTACACAAAGAACATCAAATCGATTAAGACAAATTGGTCTCCGCTCTGTGGTCTCAAGCCATGATATTATCATGGCTTGAGATCACAGATGAAATAATACAGACATGAAATAATAATAATAAAAACAATAAACACAATACCTAATTAAATTGGGACTCAAATTTAAGAACTCAAAATTATCTATAACTACGTACATCATAAATAGTGCTGCAAATTGTACTTGTGCTTCTAAGCTAGTGATTTTTGAACTCCTAAAATATATCTGTACTCGTATCAACAGTGTTTGTACGACGAGTACAGATAACAAATATAAATCCAACAATGACGTTATAAAGAGCTCTCACGCATTCAAAACATAAAGGTACACATACCAATAAAAAGTTTCTGTCGTAACTTTTGTAACCTATACACTTGTTACGTCCACCGGCTTTTCTTGTCGGAAGCTCTCACGGCATTGTTTACTTTTTGCAGTAATATAATATCTTGCTGGTAACAAAACAATATCCAGTTTGTTTTTTACACTGATTGAAGTCAAACCCGTATTTACAGTCCAACCCGTTAGACCGAGTGCCAAATGTTAGTACTAGAATCTGTCTGTTTAGACTCTTTATTAGTCTGTGTGTTTGGAATTTAGAAAATAATTTCAACCTTTACTACATAAGCCAAAGATACAGTGAAATTTTGTTGATTACTTGGTGAATTATATGTTTTATCATAGTTTCCAGTTCAGACCATACTATAGACATTTTAGGCTTATTTACATTACATACATAAGACGTCGTCAATCCTTCTTCCGTGACTACTAGGTTTTTAAAGTCCGAATATTATTATGCAACACAATATGTAAATAATAAATAATAATAATAAATAAATGAGGACAAACCACACATATTGAGCCTAGCCCCAAAGTAAGTTCGACACTTGTGTTATGGGATACTAACTCAACGATACTATATTTTATAACAAATACATATATAGATAAACATCCAAGACCCGGGCCAATCAGAAAAAGATCGTTTTCCATCATGACCCGACCGGGGATCGCACGTCCCGTGTGCGACCCTCTCGGTTCAGTGGCAAGAACTTTACCACTGCGCCACCGACGTCGTCAAAGTCGTAAAGGAATATGTATTGAAACTATCTACAGTTTTGCAATGCTACTTGATGCTAATATTCGACACTAAAATTCTCCGTAAGCCTAATGGACTCCTGCCGGCGCTTGTGCGCTGGTCTGCCGATGTTCTCGGCCTCCCGGACCGTGTTGGGGAGCTCCGTGTTGGCTGTCTCCGGCATCAGCAGGCTGAGGAAGCCGCACGCCAGTGACGTCATCCCGAATAACATGGCGGGCAGGTGCGACCAGTATGATATCTGAAATTTGGTTGTGTTAAATTACGGGGGAGACTATTTTTTCATGACTGATATTAATTATAATAATCCTCTATTCGTACTTCCATCCGGCAAAAAATATTAAGATCAACGAGTTGCACCAGGTAGTTGGTTTAGTTGAAGTGGAGCGGTTTGCGTCGAATGGAGAATGGAGATACATTTTCCAAATAACGGAAATCAATGACTAAAATCTATCATAGACAAATTTTAACTGTGCAGATTCTTTATTTGCATGTACCACCATCTTGCACAACTCCAAAAACATAGCTATTACATTATAACTGATTTGAAAATTTTCACCAAAGTGTCAAATGAGAAGTTTCCTTTGCGAAAACTAACCATCAAAGGAGTTTGTGGCCCAAGAAGAGATCCGATCCTGCCGATAGCGGAGCAGAGCGAGTGTATGGAGTTCCTGGTGTATGTGGGGAATAGCTCGGAGGTGTAGATGTATACCACGTTGCTGGAGAAGGTGGCCAGCATCTCGAACGCCATGTACAGCACTAGACCGATCCAGGCATATGCTGAAAATAATAAAATTAACTTGTCACTGAAATAAAATCATATTAGCAGATTATAGTAATAACGGTAGTAGCAGGTGATACTGAGCGAACATAGAATCTTTGAAGTTTTTACTACTGGCGAATAATATATTATATATGTTCAATGAAATAACAAAGAAAAATCGACTGAATGGAAGTTTTTTTGCGATAAGTACTACTACGTACTAATGTACACTACACTTATCACTCATTTATGTACGTGCAATAAAGAGATAGATGATTATTAAAAATACATCCATTTTGTAGATGATGCCCAACACGGGCATAAGATGACATAGAATAAATTATATCTACTATAATAGATGTGATGTGATAGACCCTTTGGTTCATTCAAATAGTTTCTAATAAAATCTGTCTATTAAAATAAGTAGTTGTAGCTTGTGATATACCTATATACCAAGGAAATGGAAATCGTGTAATGATATGAGTAAATTGTATTTGAAAGTAAAAGTAAAGCTTTTTGATGAGGAGAGCATTGGCAGTGCCATATGTAATGCTACTAGTCATTTCCTGATATTGTGCAAAGTATATTGGAGAAAAGATAAGGAAGTAGTAGCGTAATTTTAAATGTTTTGTATAAATATAATCAAGATATGAAGTTCTCTGAACCTTGTTCTAGAAATAAATATTTAATATCGGAAGTATGTTTTTGGATTATGTATTGTTATATTTTAATTTAAATTATTACGTATTCACTCTTATCTGGAAAAATATGTTTAAGAAACAATAGTGAGGTTTAACACAACGCACTTACATTTTGGTACAAAAGGCTGGCAGATGCAGAAAATTCCACCAATTATAAATGAGATAATCAACGGAATTTTCCTCTTGTATTTAGAGAGTACCAGCCAGTAGAAAATATTGGAGAAGATGTCCATCGTCATTAGCAAAGAGAAGTTCAGATACTTATTGCCGTCGATGAAGACAGCGCTAACCATCATCCCATAGTTTATTAGAGTGATCGTGAACCAATACAGTATACAGACTAAAAATCTTTGGACCATAATTCTCGACTGAAAAGTTTTCAATAGCAGCGCTTTGTGTTTCAAATCGTTCTTCGTCTCTTCATCTATGTTATGTAATTTCTCTAACATGACTGTGTCGATCTTCACGTCATTTTTTATTGCTACTTTCTCGATTAATTTTATAGCTTCTTTTCTCTTCCCTTTGCTGAAAAGCCATCGTATGCTTTCATCGAGGTAGAACGAGTACGTCAGTATGATGATGGTGGGCGCGTAGATGACTCTCAAGAAGTTGCGCCAATAGGGCACGGACCACGCTATAAGAGGCATTATGATCAGGCCACTCGTGTAGCAGTTCAGTAATATCATTTGGAACAGTACAGCCTTCTTCTTCTCGACAATTTCGATACCTGAAAACGTAATTTAGTTTATATTCACATGAAGGCTAGCCTACACATTAATTTATTTTTTATGGCAAACGAGCAAAGCCATAATCATATAGTAACTAACTATATGATTAAGTTTGCAACATTGCAAAAAAATATTTTGCTTACTCATCATGAACATAGGAGAAAGGGCGTCTCCAATAGCAGCTTCTAAACCTTCAAGTACGATGTAGAACCAAAACGAAGTTGCAAAACTCTTTGAGAGACCCAGAACAGCGCCCATGGACCCGGCAAACACGGCTGCAGTTTTACGGCCGAACCTGTATTGGGAAAACAAATATAAGAAGGAGTTGCCGGTCGTAAAGTTTGAATTTAATTGATTATCTTTAGCTTTATGTTCAGAGAAGTTATTTTCTTAATATGTTCGATATGCATTTTTACCATGATGCCGCTTTAGTTGAAAACCAATTTATTACCAGCAGTTCTATAAAGCCCAGTATAAATTCCAAGAGATAAATCAAAGCCAATCAATTTGAGCAACACTTGTAACTGTAGCCACGTAGTTAGGTGTTAATTATTTTACTTGGTTAGATCAATTAAACTCGGCTGGTTTTGGCTGAGATATCATCGATTTGTGACGGTTACGTGTTTAGAAATCTGACTTTTTAGAGACGCATGCCTTATTTTAGCTTAAATTCTACGTCGTGAATAAAACACGACGTTTGATACATAAAGTCATACAGTATGTATGTATATTCGATCAGCAAGAGAGATACAGAAGTAATCTTTATCTCTGCTTCGGCGATTGAAGAGTTATCGATCTTATTGTGCTATTAAGGTGATGCTAAAGCTGATTTATTATATTATTAAGACAACGCAAGCTTTTTTAGCATACCCGTCACGACCTTAATTGAAAAGATATCATTCCCCATAAGGAAAATGTAAAAAGAAATAGCATTTATACCCGAAAGGAGATACCAAAAGATGGGTGTAGTAAATGCCTTATCGATTTAAATTTTACGACAGAATACGTGTCACGAAATATTTAAGTTTCAGTTACTGAAAATTAATTTTAAAATAATGATAGAATCACGTTTATAATACACCAAAATATTGAATCAAATAGAATCATTAAAAAGCTCGTGGATTCCGCGAATTAGCTTCAGTACCTGTCGGATATCTGTCCCTGCAGCAGCATCCCCAGCATGTTCCCGAAGCTGTGCACCGTCCCCACCAGGGTCGGCTTCCAGTCCTCGCAGGCTAAATTAAACTGTAAGCAAAGATGTTAATAATAGTATGGGTTTTAGAATACAGGTAGTTCAATAATCGTTGATAGCAGCAGATACGTAATCAAGAAACGAAAGTAAGAAAAAACAAAAAAGGAAATAAAGTAAACGAAAGAAAACTAAAGTAATAAAAAAATTTAGTTGCAAGTTACAAACATTATAAGCATCATATTTTACAATATTTTTAATCGCACTGATAATCCTAGAAATTCATAATAAAGGCTATGCATGCAAAGATTATCACTATCAAAAATGCAACACAATATTGCAAAAGACATAGGTACAAGATGAATATTCTAGTACAACATCGAAAAACACTATTAAAACAATAGCCGTCGCGACAAGCCACATGTTTTATTACAGTCGATGTGAGAGTATTATTGAATGACCTCAAGTATCCGACCGGTTGCGTCGAGACGGTTGTGAGCATTGATATCATGTACATCGCCGGCTTGAACTACCGGCCTCGGTAATTGCAGTAAGAACTGCTGTAATCTCTCTTGTTGAATCGTTTGTGATCTACTGCATCTATTCTAAGCGCCAAAGATCTTATTTTTGCTTTGGATTTTTCATGTTTTAAACTGTCAAGATTTTACTTATCACTTTTTACATCCGATTGATTTGTTGTTACTATTTATAAGTCTTCAACGTGATTTAAAATATTTAACAAGCTTTTTTGTTACCATATTACTACTTAATGAGCATCAATCGTTTTTGTAGTATTCATTACACGAGTTTCAATTACTTTGCCGATCTAAAAATGGCAGAAAGTAATTAAGGAATCCTGTTATTTATTTCTGTTTTAAGTACGCCCGTAAATGGTGAGACGTTTAAAGCATATCTTTTATATGATAGTTTATTAGAGTTTATCTAACATTACAGGTTTCCCGATGTCGGCGTCTATAACAAAGTTGCTCATATTTTTTGATAGAAAACCTATATAGGTAATTCGATTGTAGTTCAAATTCAAAATTCAAATTCAATCATTTATTCAGAAATTAGACCTTCACAGGTACTTTTTCTCGTCAATCTTTATATTTATAGTTATTTCTCACAAGCTACAAACTACTGGCATTTCGGAACGACTACTGCTGAGAAGAAATGCCGAAAGAAACTCATTTGAACAGTCATGTAAGCCGAAATCATGGTAAGCCGATCTGGCATGATAGGGACCAACCCCTATCATGCCAGATCGGCTTACCATTATTGTTTCTTACAATGTTTTTTTTTTCTTTCTAATAATATATAAAAGTACATAATGTACATAGTCAAAAGGTATATCAAAACAGGTTATGATTATGTATGAGAAACGAGATGACCAGTTCCCTATGGCACCCGATCACGAGTTGACGCATGGGACAGCCATCGCGTAGCTCAACCATAATAGAGGGAACCTCACGACCCGGCCCACGACGCTACCACCAGATTGACCATTTGAGTGAGCATGACACACTCGATTCCCATGACTTCATAATTACAATTCTTATTCGTCGAAATAGAAGTACAATTCAGACACTTGAAGATCACAAATCACGTACATGTTTTACAAATAAAATTTAAATGTCACAATATATGAATTATTAAAACAAAAATAAAAATTATGAATAAAATAATAAAAAAAAAGTTCCCAAGAAGACGTATCTATTAGACTTCATTAACGGGTCTCGGTCTAGGGTGAACAATAACAGAAAAATAAGAAAGTAGATGAAATTGATTCCGCTAACCTCCGCAACGAAACTGTTCGACTTTTCGTAAACCCACTCAGAGCAGGTCTCCTGGACGCTGCTGTTGAAGGAAGAACACCGGTTGTCCAGAGGGGAGTATCTCTGACATTGCTTCACGTCTTCGCCCAACTCTTTGTAGGAGTCATTCAGCCAGGGTACGAAGAATGACCCGTTGGAGGACTCGCAGGACGGGATTTTGCATCTAGAGGGAACCATTCACAGCATACAATAATTATGTCAACTAAAAAAAAACCTCCATTTACGATAAATTATTTAAATAGAACTTGCGTAATAAAGAATAATTTTTTAGTTCAGTCATCCAAAAATGTATATTAGATTTTTAATATTGCGAGGTCAGCCTGCGAAAACATAGTCGAGATCTGCTGCCACTACGTGAATATGATAAAAAAAAATCCATGACTGAATAAACATATAGATAATATCTTGAGCTAGCGGCCCGCCCCGGCTTCGCACGGGTGTAACATTATGCATGATGATGTTTTAAAGATCTAAGCATAGACAGGTACAGACAGACGGCGGGAAGCGACTACGAGTATAAAATAATTATACTATGTAATTAAGACTGACCTGTATTGGACATCCTCAACAGCGAACACATAGTTGATGTTATACATGGAATTAGTTGCGTAGACCAACGAAAGCAAACACATGGTCACCAACTGGTGTTTCCCGAACGCTCCCAGTTTCTCCAGGATATCATCCAGGTGCACTGTATCTTCGGGAATAGTTATCTGGTTTGTGTCCTTCGGTCGCTCGGCCTCAACCAGAGCAGCATCGTCTTTGACCGATGTTTTTCTATACTCTTTTGTTCTCTTCGGCATTTTATTAGCCTATTTTATACTCTGTTTAAGTTTTTTTTTTGTATCTATTAATTTATTTATTGCTTTGATTTCTATCTATATTCCATTGTTTCTTTTTTCAAATGTCTAATTTAATTTTATTAGATAATAATTTTGTCCCCTAGAATGTTCAAAGAATTTATATTTTAGACAATGCAAAAAGTTTACAAGTATTAATTATCCTTTTCGTTTTCAAGCAAATACACGACTGCGTCTCGACGCCACTTGTATTGAATGTTGTAAGTTATAGTATTGTGTAAAAGGTTGTTGATTCAGTAATAATCTATACATGTAATAAAACTGTAAGTGTGCTATGTCTGTACATTGGAAATATTAAAGAACAATAATTATTGAGGTCTTTATGAGACTAATAAAGGCTAAAATAATTATTTTTGTTTGTTCGCGCATCACGCGACATCTACTGAATCGAGTTGGATGGGTTTTGGTATTGGTTTTGGCGGGATATATTGCTTGGAACCCGCGATATTGCCAATAATAAGGTCATATCATATTTACAGTGTTGACTGCTTAGAATAAACGCATGTTCTTATATGTACGTAAAGTTCTTACGATTTTTTTTCATTTGGTATTTTGGTAAACACGTAGTAGCTCTACCCACTTGCTTATTCTCGAATCAGTTGGCATTGGTTGATAGTTTACGTTCACCAGTGTGTATGCACCTACTTGCAACTAATCGTAAAAGTAATATCAGACGCCTTAAGGTTATTTATTTAAGTATCATATTCATAATCTGACACCAGTGTTAACACACGATAAGAAGAAATCGGCACATGTCATTGCGTATAAAAAAAAATGTGTGAAGATTGAGGTACTCATTACATACTCTGAGGTACTCACATTTTCGAACCGCATTGTTGTCCATTGACAAATATTTGCTTGCGGGCCTCTCCACGACGCTACTCTGTGTTTACCTAACTCGTTTTAGATACATAGAGGTTTTATAAAGCCGTGCCTCCATAGCTCCGCTACGCAAAGCTTGTCAAATGTCCATCTGCTGCGTTAGCAGGGAGACTAGCTTGCGTTATAGATATATACATACTTATTTTATTATACATATTTATTTGTTTAATGCATAAAAATATATACAGGTTTATTTTAACTCTATATCTTAGATGACAGACTAGTTGTGTCAAACTTAAGACGAGATTCGTGTGGCTACGACCACGCTGAATAAGTTCGGACAGAGCTGAGTGTAATGCATGCTCGATAGTATTTATTTACAAATTTGATGCAGTTTACCGATTTTCTTCGCAATGGACTCTTTATTAAAATAATAAATTATTGAAATAGTCCAAAAATATGAGTGTATACAACACAAAACAAAGAGTAAGTAAAATAAATATTACAAAATATTGTTATGGTAGTGAATCGTGACATATTTAGTAGTAAATGCAAAGTTATATTTATTTATAATATTTAGCGCAAAAACAAATAAAATCATTTGCGTGAGAGTACTATCTGCTAACAAAGTAAAGAAAAACACGCGCGTAAACAAGTTACTCGTATATGCGCGGCGTGATGTGAAGCACGCTAGAGACGTGTGCCGCGTCGCTTGCAGTGTGACATGTGTGATCACGCGCAACCGTAACGCTCGCCATGCATTTGGTGTGACCCGGCTTTTTTATATTGGTGATGATTTGGCAATGACGTCGTCGACTGCAAAGTTGGTGGTCGAGGACTCGAAAACGTATGTTTTCACGACAATACATCGCAATTTATTTCAATCATGTGGTTTTAAATATTTACATTTAAGATTTTGACTGAGTAATACTTATAGCGCATTTGAAAACGGCGGATGGTGGAAGAGGTCCCATTCTAAAATAAACATGTCCCAATCCGTCAGTTTTCTGTCAGCACTCGAGTCGACACCTCACCAGTTTATTTTACATTAAGATAAATATTTTACGTCATATAGACTGCAGTGTTTTCGATAAATCAAAGGCTATATCTAATTATTACACAATTAATTTTAACTTGTTTCATCAAATTCAAAACCACAGCTGAATAGTCATCATCAGGTTATGGTATAGGTCTAAACAGGTCAAACCATTTTTATAAATTTATTATGTATCCAATACAAGATAAAATAGGTTATTAATGCTCCGTACGAGTACTCGTATTATCATTATTTGAAGCAGAAAATATATTATCAAGCAAGCGTGGTTCAGTTAGACAACGTAGTCCATAAATTTCTAGATGGATGGTACTTTCCAGCCAGCATATTTCAAAGAAGTAATTCTAAACATAGATTCCCCCTGCGCTGCGCCGGCGCTGCACCCAAAGCTATTCAAAATGGCGGCCATTGCACTTGCTCATTATGCTTTTTCTGGACGTATTATGTCGCCATTACTAGTATCTATCCCTAGAAAAGTCTAATCCTTTCTTTTGATAAAAGCCTCTTATCCTTTTCTATTATAATTCTATAGTAAAATCGAAAAGGATTCAGGTTATTTGATGGAAAGGAAGTGAAACCCAGTACGAGTCACCATGCATTACGGACTTTAAAAAACCTATATCTGGGGGCACGGGAGTGCGCCCGCCAAGACGAGCCAAGCGAAGCGCAAGGACACTACCTACCTTTTTTCGAAACGTTTCGTCGTAATTTTGGACCTTCGTAACTTTGGGTTGGATAATGCCAGATAGTTACAATTTTCAAGATATAATACCACGAGTACATTAATTAAACATACAAAGTATGAATATCGTAGCTAGTATACTTTAGATTTTATAGTGGTCCAAAAACCCATAATTTCGTCACTGATCACTGATTCACTGATTATCAAAATTGTTTGGTACTTCCTGAAGTCTTAGAAAGCTGAAATTTGGTATGTAAGACAATATTAGTACAGAAAACAAAAAAAACTTAAAATACCCAACTTAACCCATCCCTTTGGTATAGGGAGTGAAAGTTTGTATGAGACATGTGGCTTGGTCGTTTTGCTACCGTCACGTAGATTTCATAGGCATTCGTTATGTTATTTCTAGAGTAAGAATACGGCCAAGTTACACGTTTTAACTAGAATGTAGAATGTGTGAAGTTAGTTCTGGTAAAGTTAGGGCCCATGTATCAAGAATCTTGGCTCTACATAAGATCTGACCACTTTTTCATACATTTTGACTAAAGTGTAGAGTTTGTGAAGCAACTAGACTGGTCTTGGCAACATTTTTACATGAAAATGTTTTTGGTGGGATGCTCTTTTCTTAATTCTAAGTAATTTTGAAGATAACAAATCCTTGTTGCGAATTTTACCTTATGGCCCGAGGTACTGGGGTATTATGTAATCTGTGCGCGAGGGTTATAAAGTTATATTAGTTAAGTCAACCATCGTAAAAAACTAAATGTTTGAAACAACTTTTATCATGAAATCATCTTGTCATTCGATTTACTTATGCATGCATACGAAAGTTCAGCTCCAGAGCAATCTTCGTGGAGTACAGTTCCAATAACAATAATAACTTTAGTGGACAATTCGATATCCGATAGCTATAAAACCCCAATAAGTTCCTGAGATGGGTTATAGTTTAATATATGCTCCAGTCGTTAAGTACTGAAAGCCATTTTGCAAAGTACAGTCGATACCAATTCTTGGCCTTTACGCTGAAGGTGCTAGGGCATGCATTCGTTTGCGGAATCGCTTATTGCTTGAGGCATGATCCAAAATGTCGCAAGTTTCATGATAGACATTATAGATAATATGGGAAAAGATATTAAGAAATTGATACGTGGTCCTATTTGGTTTCCATCGGTGCCTAGGTTAACGAATCGACCTTGCCCCCCACCCCACCCCCTCTGGAGTCCCACCACCGCGAGGCATCGTAAACAATACCCGTGTTGGTTCGGACGAACGACTGTAGCTTGCGTTCCTCCACGTATTAGAGTACCGAGATTTGAGAATGGCGGAGACATGACATTTCAATACGATTAACATCACTGGGACTGTACAAGTGAAAAAAATAATACTGTTGTACAGTATTGACAAATATTGAAAGACGGGGCGAACTATTTTATTCATTATTTTTCTTGAGATTTTATATAAAATACATTACACAAATTATGTGACTTCTTGATGTCCTATACTTTTTAGACACCAAAAATTTTAATCTAGTTTAATGTCAGGTTAAATTAAGCCAAAGATGATCTTCGGCCGAGTTACGTCCATCCTCATTGAAAACTTCGTACAACATCTCCTAGTTTCTGCTATCAGTTGATACACACTCATAGATATACAGGCGTTCAATGTTGTGCATATCAAAAAGCACGGACGAATAATATCCGCCAAGAAATAGTACCGACTATAGATACGAGTATAAAAAGTGGCATTTCGATGCGCCGAAATCAGAACGGAAGACAAACCGACCGCTCATATTGTTTTGGAGATTTCGAGTGTAAATGTCAAAATACATTACAGTATTGCCAGGTGTGAAGCGGCCGGCGACTAGTTGAGAACTACAAGATCGGTGAGGTCTATATTGATGGCCTCAGTTACCAATCAAGTTTGACGTTAACTTTGACCTTAGCACAACAACGCAAAGTTCGCCTTTTTATCTAATGTTAACGCCAAAGTTGACTCGTGCAATTGAGGAAATACTGAGGATATTTATAAAGGCATAGTACTTACCTACATTTCGTGTCAATATAAAATATAATATCTAATAGAAAAACAGTATGACAGTATGATATACTACTTTCCACTTGACATGACCACATGTAGAAGGAGACATGTACCATTAATTTACAATGAACTTGGTTAGGTCGTTGTGTAGTAGACTGTACCTCGAGATATGCGTATCATTTCTGATACAAAATTAGTAACACACGCACAGTGTGGTAATTCATTTTACGGATGAAGTGGGCTTTTGTGAACAAAATGTCACACATACAAAAGACGCTTTGTGTGTGACATCAATATGATGATGTAACGACATTCACAGACCATCACAGAGTAACAGCGTATAATGATAATGAACTATCATTCTAAATGTTATAATCGTGAAAACACTTTTAGAAACGATGGCAGATGAACTTAGCTTTGTGGGATATGAATGTTTGATCATAGAAATATAAATTCAGAAAGCTTTCTTGTATATGTAACATTTATATGTACTCGTTCGTTGCTTAACATGTCACGTGGAAATGAGTTTATAAATTACAAGAAATAACATTATTCTTTTAAAATACACCATTTCAATATAGTCAAACATTGAATTGGTCGAGTGCGCGCGGCGCGACACGATTTATTTTCCTCTGAAACCGGCTCCACTGAGCAATTACTGATTACACAAGAGTTGTAACTCGTAGCCTGATAGCCATCCGAAGGTGATGGTTGTCAGCTGAGGGCCGTTACTGATCGACAGGCGGGAAACTGACGCCCTCTCCGTGTTGTGAGTACGGGATTAAGACTGTCTTTATTTTGACCTATGAGTATATTCCAAGAACAATTTATAGGTATACAGGAATGAAACTGTGGTAATTATTGAGGCTATACATTGACATCCGATGTGTATGGCGTAAAAGGAATTATTTATCAGGAATTTGTATTTGTTTGTAGTGGCTGACATTGAATTGAAATGCTCTGTACCGCCACATCAGATCCATTGTCATCGAAATAGCTGAATCAAAAAGAGGGAAGTCGGTTGCAAGATTGAGCTAGCCCCAAAGTAAATTCGAGACTTGTGTTATGGGATACTAGCTCAACAATACTATATTTTATAACAAATACATATATAGATAAACATTCAAAACCTAGGCCAATCAGAAAAAAAAAATTTTCCGACCGGGGATCGAACCCGGGACCTCTCGGTTCAGAGGCAAGCACTTTACCACTGCGCCATTGAGGTCGTCAAATGTATGTGTATATGTATGTTTGTAACTCTTTCATGCAAAATCTACTGGATGGACTGTTATGAAATTTGATACATGGATACAATATAAACTGGAATAACACATAGTAGTACTTTTTATCCCGAAATTTCCACGGGAGCGAAGCTCCAGGGTGCAGGCAGTTTATACACCACAGGTGAAATAAAGTAACAACAAAAAAACGCTTAGCTCGTAAGCAAAATCATGCCAGCGACGCAGCCCACCCAGAGTGTTATTATTTGGATTAAATACACAATCCGTCATCATTTCGTGTAAAAGATGTAGTGTTGTTGTAAATCGATAGAGATCTCACGCGAGCCTCTCTTGTCAGTAACGCCTACACCACATGAAGATCACGATGTTTACAGAGGTAGCTGATCTTCATTCCGCCAAAAATAACTTACTCGTATGCCACTCTCCAAGCTCACTAAATAATCTCGTTTTGACGTTTTAGAAGCACACAAAATCAAACACACTTTAACAGTTAGTATGGCAGTATGGATAAATATATAAGTAAGGATTTTATCTCAAGATCATTGATAAATCAAACAAGTTTTATATGAGGTTGCAGGAGTTCACTTATATTCATTTGTATAAATAGACCTATAGAATGAAAGCGCAAATCTATAAATTACTTAAATGTGCACGTGCTATTATGTGAATTGCATATATGTATATTGTGAAATGGAAAAACTCCAAACTTTAGGCGATCCCAAATAAAAATTTGAGTAAAGATTATGATTTCAGTCGGCACGATGTGACGGCAGCCTTAGTCAGGTTTCTGTGAGCACGGTGCCTCCACGCTGGCGGACTTGCAGTTGTGGAGTCATTAAAACTTGCCACCTCCACCAGTGCGGCAGGCGGGGCATTAGCGAGCAATTCTAATGTGGCCATGGCTTATATTTGCTTACTTTCCTGTCTATATCTGGAATGAATGAATGAACAAATGAATGAAATGTTTATTCACTTGAAACCATGGAATTAGTAGGTACACGTAAGTACTTATTAAATTCATGATTGAAACAGTAATAACAAACAAACAAAAATACAAATCTTTTCTCTTCATAATATTAGTATTGGTATATTGAATCTTTAACACCTGAAGTTCAAATTCAAATTCACTTATTGACGTCAAAAAATTACTTAAGTCTACTGCCGGATTCTGAAGCGCAGGTGAAGAAGAAGCGGCGCAACAAACTTCTGCGGTGAAGTTTCCTTTTCTGCAAGGACGTCAATTAACAAATATAGGTTTTTATATAAAAAATTAGGAGGGCGATTTTAAATAACCCGCCAATCCGCAATGGGCCTCGCGCCACGTGCCATGGCACATACCTACTCCTTTTCTATCCACGAGGAAGGCCAGTGGCCCAGGTGTGCTGATAATGATGATGATGACTTAAATATTTATAGCGAACTGGCGACCCGCCCCGGCTTCGGCGGCCTTCCTCTTGAATCACTCTAACTATTACATACCAAACCCATCCCAACGTGTTTATTTATGCCGTACAGTTCCGACAAAGTTTCCCAAGACACCTCAGTTAGCTCCGCTCAGCGGGACCCGTCACCAGCCAACCATAGACCATTATATCATGCTATGTCAACACCGCAGAATTAAGAAGTATTCCTTCTCCATGGTCAACCGACGCTCACGAAAACATCTCTTTTTGTTACAGGTTGTTCGTTAGTGCCACGTGATCAACACCTCTATTGTCAAGTACTGGCAGGTCACAGGGGTCACTGCACAATTTATAGGAAATAAAATAAAAATAATAATTTAGGGTTCGTTCGTGTATAGAACAGATTCTTTTAAAAAGCATTAAAATTGTTTAGGACATTATATTTTTGAAAAACTTAAAATTAGCCGTAATTCTGATTCTATTTGATAAAAATGAAATAATTTTTCTCTCTTTTTCTGTGTAACAAAAAGATTTGCTTCGATTTAAGTTTAGCTTCCATTTTAAATTTAGTATTCGGTTTCTCTTAAAAACGTAATTTATTGGTCCAAATAATTAAGACTCTTGTAATGTCGCATAAAGAGTGATATAAATCTCATATTTCGACATTTTCGGATCAGATAAGTCCAAATGCCTCATTACTTTCCTGTATTGAATGTTGAGGCTTTATTTATGTAACCTTTTGCTCATTAAACGAGCAGTGTAAAAAAAAGAACCCGTCGCGCGTGACCGCTCGCGCTTGTCCATTTTTTCCACCGTTTAATCGTTAACGTCAATTTTATTCGATGAGATTACAAATCGAGTCAGCATTCGATACACAATCGCTCAATTTTCACCTTTATTACGATGGATGTAAAGGATAACGGTAAAGCCATACAGCCCGAGTAGTGTACGAGTGTGGCGACGGGAATGTAATGAGCAACATAATTGATATTTTGACCGCAGACAGGCCTCTAACGAATTTGTGTCGAAACAATGTTATAAATACTTGTTCATACAATCATTTATCATCCCTTTTCTTTTGAGAGTAGTTGTTTTCGCTGACTGTTGTCATTTCGTCTTTGAAACGGTAAAGATTGATAATTCTACAAAGATAATAGTTATAAATATAGTTACTTATATATATTGTCCAAATCTGGTTTTCTCATCGCTAAAACTATTCAAACTGAAAAATAAAGGAATCTTTCACGAATAATTCATTTACAGGGGTGTATTACTGTAAAACTGAAATTTAGACTAGTATGATAAAAACAGTGAAAAAATAAAAAAGTGTACAATGAAAATCAGTGAATAGTGCAATAGAACGCCACAAGCGATCTAACAGTGCAAAGGCGCAGTGCAAGTGTGACAGCAGGCGAACCGTGAGGCTAGTGAGTGAGCATGTGAACATGAAGCGCAGTAAGTCGTACACGTGGCTGTCGGGGCTGCTGGGGGCCAAACCGGAGCCCGAGGAGGAGTGGGGCGCCACCTGGGTGCGTCCGGAGCATGACCACGACAGGTACATTCTTTTATTTTATTCCATTTGTGTATGAACTTGTACATAAATATGCCCCAAATTTGTTGCGAATTTGTCGTTGCCCTATCACGGCTGCTTGATAACAATAGCATACGATTTGTCAAATTTGAATCATATGACGTTTTTAAGTAAATAAAATATAATTTGTTTATAAGTGTATTATAAAATATAACTTAAACAATGTCTTAAAAATGTATAGACAACAGCGACGCCTCGGATTTGACAACACCTGTCATACGACTTTATACAAATATCAGAGATGGAATATAATAATAATTCGATTTAACCAGAACTTTTCCTATAAATAATAACAAAATAATTTATGTATACGCACCTAGTTAAACTCCAACTAGATAATTGAAGAAAAATGTTAACGTGTTCACTCCTCTCTCACCAGCAGCGAAGCGCAGTGCGAAGCCGTAACTTTGACGAGTGCCATTAAAACTGGTCTTCAGATAACTAGGCTTCCCGGAAAACCTTAAAGCCTTGCAATAATCCCCATCTATAATTGAGATCTGCTAGTTCAGAAAATGTTAGGATTCCACCGACTATGCTCAAATTGAATATATCACAGAAAAACATTTACTTAGAGTGGGATGCACCGTCAATTTTGATGTTAAACCTAAGCAGAAAAACACAAATTACGCCATATCGTCTAAACGTCAGCGGCGCGCAGGTTAAAGTCAACGTCAGAGTTGACTGCGAACTCAGCCTCAGCGTTAGTTTTAGTTGGAAACGGTTATATTTTTTGACATAGGCAACTTGTCGTACGGGAGGAACTCCGAAATCGCGAAAAAAAGCAGATAAAATATATGAAAAAAAATTAATTATAGGGAATGAATAATTTTATTTATAGGGTCCCATGTAGTAGTATTAGCGGCCTGCTTCGCTCGTGTAAGCACATAATAAATTGTACGCCTAGACCCCCAGGTATTCGTGGAAATCACATGAAGATCCGTGCAGTAGTTTAATGTAACATAAGTGAAATTCAATGTATGAAAATAAAAGTATTGAAATTTAATTGTGTTTACATAAAGTTACAACTCCCGCCCTGTACCCCTGTAATATTGTTATTTTATAACATGCGTTATTCTACTTGAAGATGCATTGGCTTATAAGAAAACCTGTCCTGTATATAAATGTAAGAATTTTAATTAATTAAATAAGTTTTTATAGAACCAACTTATTAGCTCATAACTGCTAGGAATTTCTATCGTATAAAATATATTATGCTAATCCAAGTCATATACAGTGTATGGATAGCTGTCTCAGCAGACAACAAAGACCAACAAAAAAGAAAAAAATATGGCAGCCAGTGCGTTCAGTGTTGTTTAATTTCTACTACGGCTGATAAAAATCACACGTTTGTGGCGAATCTTTCAGTACCGAGACTAGGACTTGTAAGTCTACTAGGCTGTGACATGAACATCGTTAATACATTTTATCACAGAACCTTATATTATATGCTATAATGAATGACGTTGGAATGACATTTTATCATAGGATATTTTCTTGCTCGTCTCGCACTAGCTCGCTTGAGTACTGTTCCGATTTCTTACTCCTGTGGAACTATTGCTGCCTTCGACCACTTTGGCAACTAAACATACCTGAAATTGAGCATTTGTTGATAGTCTTCTTTTAAATAAATTATGATTTGAGTTTCTATTTTTAGACTATAATGACTATAGGTAGTTTAGCAAAAGTAATATTGAAAAATACCATACCATAAAAACTATAACATTAAGCTTGCAAGCGGTGGAAGAAAATATCCCTTAATTCTACTAGGGTAAAATCGAATTCTGAGGTCCAATTATATCAAAGGTATAGCCAATATCGTTACCACCAAACGGTGGCAGCGCCCTATGTACACCATATCCGTGCCGTGGCAGGAAGTGGCCGTGAAATCCGTCCCCTTACAAGTTGTTCAGTCCCCCAATCGCGCTAATCATTTTTATGGATCGCAACTGGGACTAAACCTTGATCTTTCCGCTATAGGTTTAACCGGCTAAACCTAGATATAGCCGTACTTGGGGGTTTTACCGTACCGTATAAATAAAAAACAAAAAAAAACATACGAGTATATAATCACATTTAACTGACGCAGCCCGACCACACGGCCTGGATATATATGGGGGAAAGTTAGACCTTAACCCTTTACTGCTGCCACCGAGTCGGCTCGGCAGTATCTCGCATCGGGCTCATTAGACCAGTCGTGACCACAGATATAATGTTAGTAACGAGAATCCTATTAAACTGCTAGCAACTAATGCCTTTAATAGGAGCACATCTTTCATCGTACTTTAAGAGGCTACTACAGACGTATCCAATCTCAGATGTAATGAAATGGCAAATCGAGAAATTGGAATCGTATTGGTATTAAAAGTAAATGTGTGTCCATCGGACCTGCCATACAAGCTTATTTCATAGTGTGGGACGTTGATTTATTTATTTAGTACGTACAGTATGTCAAGAAAGAGAAGAAAACGGATTTTAACGAACTACATTTTGGCATCTATACATATTTGGCATCGCAATAGTAAATATTATGCTCAAGATTGGTTGATAAACACCCAGTGTTGTCAGCCAACATTTATTTTTTTCACTTTCTTGACGGACTGTACGGACTGTACCTAATACGGGATAATTAGCAATTACAAATATTAAATAATAAAGAATAATATATCATCCTATAATAATAGTAGAATGGTTAACTAGACGTAATACAATGCTGCTTCGTTAGTTAATCATAATTACACGACTCCTAAAGAAGGAGTGTTATGTTGAATGTATTCCATTTAAAGCACATTTCAATAACACCGCATAACACATTGCACAAATAGCATCAGAATTAATGTATATGTGATGTTTGAATTAGTTTCTTTATTTGTCCACCTAACTATATATTTATAGAGTACATACAATATTAAATGTAGATTAATAAATCTATTTTTAAAGGATAATAATTCGTTCTTTTTTATCTATTGGCTACAGTATTCCTGAGTTGATCTAATATTAATGTGTTATTATTTTTTTATGGGAATGGTGTTACACAGTGTATCTATCAGTATCGACAGATATCGCACTACGGTATCATTTAGTACAAATAAATCAAATCTTGGCCACTTCGCCCACACACGCGACGTTTAAGGGTTAACTTCTCGCACTTATGTCGTAGAAGATAAGGTACAAAATGGCGTACAAAATCTAAACTTTGAGATTTTGTACGCCATTTTGTACCTTATCTTCTATTTTCTAGTTAGTATTAACTTCTAGTGCTAGCTCAGGTGATAAGGTTCAAATTGCGCTGTACAGATATGATCTTTGCCAATGATTTATTTGGTTTCGAACGTTTAACGCTTGCGGGTGTTTGAAACAGTTTTATGAACTTTGTTGAGACAAAAAGACGTATATTTGGTTGAACATGTAATTAACTGTTATGAGAACAAAGTTTGTATGAGAAAAAACATACGAATCTGAGAAAACAGATTGCAATGTTTTTTTTAAATAAGTAGGCATAAATCTGCAGACTTCAAAAGTTTGCTTGAACTTGGTTGATTTTTAAAACAATTATACTCAGACAGGAAACATTTGCGACCGTAACTTCTATAATCTAAGGTGTGATCGATTATTATGTTATCTGTAGATATTCCTCAAAATGATTAGTGCCTCAAAGCCGCAGTCAGCCACCACTACGAAATATCGGAAATGGCCCTTTTGATTGACCTTTTCTATTGTGAGCATAGACATTAGTGTGAGCGTGGGATTGCATTCCAAATCGTAATAACTATTGTTACATTTCAATACGCACATCTCACCCTATAATTTGCATAATTACTTAACGCGGCCGCGCTCGTCACGCGTTGTTTTGACGGCAGTACAGTCGACAGAAGAAAACTATAGATTTTAGTTTCATTAATACAATAAAGTGAAATGCATATTGGAAATACTAAATATAAAAATAAAGAACGGAATAAGATTTCAAGCGATAAAAGCCGTATATTTTGGTCGCATTGACAAAGAAGCCAGAGATCAAGCTATTAATAAGAACAGAGAAGATGCTGCGTTTGATGTTAAAGTCAACATTACGAGTATATCTCCATGTCTTGTCAAAAATTGTCTGACAAACCGAAACAAAGGGACGATCTTAGTAATGCCGCTACTTACTTCGGGCCAGTTCGTCCAACTTGGCGGTGCGGCATACATTGCTGGTTTTTCATTACGGTAAATAAAAGCACTCGTACAATCTACACAATGTTCACGCATTCGCGACGGCATCTGTCCGAGTTAGGCGATAGTGTGGAGCCGGTATTAGGATTTATTGTTTCCTTTTGAGTTAGAAAATCTTAAAACACAAACTTATCACAACCTATTTCAAAAGCTGTAACGTATTACCACATTGCCGAATGGAAAAAGCCCGCTGCGGTGGCTTAAAGCGCGAGTAAATTGAAAGCTTTCAAAATCAATCAGTTTCTGAAAGCTCACTGATGAGACATGACCACAAATGAGATGCGCTGGGATTTTATGGGATTTCGGAACAAATATACATATAGCGCGTTCTATGAGCCATCTTAACAAAAGTGTAAGGTACGGATGAAAAATACCCACTTTAATTCTTTATTTTAAGCTCAGCTATTTATATAATACTACTAGATTTAGATTACATAAATTTCAGTAATTTTATTACACAATAGACTAGTGTACCTACAATAATGACACTAGAAGCCTACGTCCGACCATCGCAGAGCCTGAACCCACTCCCACAATAAAGACGTAAGTTTTCCGTCGCATTTCCTCCAACCCTCTGCGATGAGCTCACATTATCATACAGACTATAAAAATCCAGTTATCTTTGCTTTATGTCCAAGCGATTTTGTGCTTTAAAGACTTTGGAACAAAATTCATTTTTAGTATTAGAAATTCTTGCAGATTTCTCAAAGGGACAACATTATTCAAATAAATGGGTTTTGACAGTTTTATTCTTTAATATCGAGTTCTAAACCCGGCCTCACACAGACACGTTAAATTAACTAACTGGCTTTAAAACAATAATACTAACTGTTACCCGCAGTTCGGTCCGCGGTCATAGGTAGGCTACCTATGTTAACCTTGAAAGGAGGACAAAAGCTAGGCTCATTAACTATATCTGTATCCAACTTCGTCTAATGCCGTCCAGCAGTTTAACCGTGGAAACGTGACAAAAAGATAGACTGACAGATATAATATTAGTAGTTGGAAGTATGGGCCACGTTACCTTAGTGAAGTGTAACAACAAACCAAAATCATGTTATTCTGTACAGGGATGGGTTAGTTCCTATTTAGTTTATTTTAATTTTCCTTTACACCTATTTCACTCAAAACAATTTTCTATGAATAAAATATAAATAAATAAATGGTGATTTGATCTCGGACTTCCGGTAAACTACCCGACATGTCAAGCAATCCGCCATAGATAAGCCGCTATTGGCCCTGCCTGCGAGCTCTGCGAACGGCCGCTCCCCGAGCGTCCTCTATTTAAAAATCGAACGCATTGCTAAAATCAGTGTCACAAACAAATGCCATATCGGCAAGCGATCTTTTACCGAGCTGCGGTGTTCCGCGCCCATTAAAATTGTGAAAACTTGATTGTGCTTAAAATAACCTCGCGAACAGTTTACGACTGACCGTTAATCTATACATATAATAAAACCGTTTATATAGTAGTCAGTGCTCAATAATCTAAGCCAGACTTCTAGCATCTGTGGATTCTCCCTGGTAGAAGATATGGGTGTAACGCATCTACCTATACCACACGAAACTCGAGGAGAATGCAGGTGGATTTGCCAGGTAAGCCCTGAGGCCTTGACACCACATACTTAATTGTTCTTACGTTGTTGTTAAACATTTATAATTTTATTTTCAACTCAAGCAAGCTAAACCCGTGTTCGCTTCTTAGCCTATTTGTATTCGTTTGAAAGCCATTACATTGAGAAATCGTATAATCGATATGTGTCTGTGAACTCGAAAACATTCAATTACGATCCGGTAAATACCATTTTCAAAAATATAGTCGGTTTGTGCGAGAAATAACTAATCGAATGAATATAAATTGCGCCGTCAAATATAATTATTACCATGGTTTATTATGATTTTCTTGAAAATAAACTTGGTACATTGAGTTTTTGTTTTTGTAGGATTATTATTTTGTAATATTTTATACTATTTAATGATTTACATAGGGAACAAATGTCTGGTTATGCCGCTGCCGGCAGAAGGCCTGGCTCTGGCAGTAGGGGCAAACCACAGCAAACCCAAGAAATGCTGGCTTGATGTTGTCAAGTATGCGTGACAATGGTTGACAATTACAAATTGATGTGGAGACGAAATATTAGGAAAGCGGAGCCTGGGCTACGAAACGAAAACGCTAAGAAGAGAGAGATATATAATATTTAGTGATTTATAATCACAGTCCTAATACCCATGTGAGCGCACCCTTAGAACTGCCTTGCAATAAAATAACATTACGAGATCAACTTTAATATAGTACGCGCCCTAACACGCACTATATTATAGGATTTATGAAAGATTGTCCTTTTTTAACTGATATGAAAGTATATTGTCATATTTTAGACGAAATACTTTTTATAAAGAAGAATTCTCCCGATGATAATTTTCACATTGCGCACACGAATAAAACACGGTAATGAATAAATTCAAACACTGGGGGGATTTTGATGACATGCACAGAGATGATCGAAACCTTCAGGAGTAACATAGGCTACTTTTTAAATTATGGTTTTACGGTTTTAAAATAAAAATTTGTTATATTGAAATGTATTTAGTTACGTGAGCTGCATTTTGCAATTAAAAAATACATGCATACATTAAGTTTTAAAAAAGCTTGCTACTCTAATTACCATTCTATATTCGTGAAGAACTTCCGATATGCGGTTCAGAATTACATTTTCTGCAATAGGAGGGAACCTGCGGGGCGCAGCTAGTAAAAATAAACACAACTATTTGCGATCCTACTGGTTCTGTCACAGATAAGGTAAATAATGTCATTTGAACAGAGTTGGTTCCGTTATCATCGCGAATGCCGTAAGATTTCATGGCCCTGGTCGATATCCAATGCGAACTAGACCGCGGAGAATTTAGCAGTTAGCGTAGATTGTGCATGGTTATCATGTCGGTAGTCGAGTACCATTTGCATATGATGACTTTGTGTGCATTTGTGCCACGAGCACAGCCACGAGCAACCTTGCTTTTCATTGCTTGTTAGTTCAAATTTCGTGGTGGTTTGTGGATTAGGTATAAAAGAAGAGGCGGTGGTGTTAATGATTAAGACGCAAGGTTTTACGTGTATAATTTATTTTTGTTTTATCTGAGCGAAGCCGGCATCAATCGCTAATGTCAAATCATTTTTAATAATATCAATTTGGGTTAAATTGTGGCCCTATAAGTAATCTAATCAAATGTGGATTAATGTCTAAATATCCTCTGCGATGGGATCCGTGGTATAAAAAGCCAATATCATCATCCCCCTTCAAGCATATTTGCTTTGTACACGTGGTTGCATACTATCGCCAAACTCGGACAGATGTCGAAGCGATGCATGAATTGCCTAGTTTGTGTAAGTGCTTTTATTTGTCGTAATGAAATATCGTCAATGAATATCGAATCCGCTAAAAGTTTGGCGAACTGTTCGCGGATAGTATGGAGCGAGCATTTCAATTCTTTACTACGACCCCGCCGCCGCCGCCGTGCCTGCCGCGCCGGCAGCTGTTCCGGGAACCGTAGCAATTACCCACATTTGACCACAACCGGGCCAGTTTTTCCCTTGCCCACCGTTTGCGGTAATGCGCCCGCATTTTAGACGTTTCTCGAGATTTTTCTTTGGATCCAATTAATTATAGACTGGATCTTAGAGAATATTGTGAGAATATTTTCGCAAACTATCTTAGTAATGATCGTTATATAGTTACGCAGAGCAGACAGACTCCTCAATCAATGCGAATCGAAGCCTTGAAATTTCAAAGTCTCAAAGTACCTATATGAATATTATTATTATTATTGAAAAAAATGCCCGGAATTTTATCATTTAACGCCCTATCTGAAGAACTCAATGTTGCAGTCTAACTAAAACCACGACAGGGAGCTCATTCCACAACCTCTAACGAGAAATTTCCTATTAAAGTGTACTTGTCCGTGTAGTGACATTTTGGGCTCCAAGTTGAAAATTGTGCTATTCTGTAGCTGAAAAATTATACAAAACATAAGAAAATATAAATCTATCGCTATAACAAGTCTTCATAAAATCCAACAGAAACATGCAAAACGCTGATACAGAACTGAAATCCACTTAACATCGCGACGGAAATAGCAAAAGGAAGTGGCCAGAATCGCCCCGGGCACGAACCAAGAGGAGCGGCAAATGTGGACCAATGTCTGTGGCGGTTACGGGACAACCCATTCCGCTCGCTATCGGCGTGGGGCCACGAATGTGTACATTTGTGAAGCAGTTATCGTCTTATGTTAAATGATAACAATTATGCCATCAAAAACATGGTGTAAAAAACCCAAGTCTCGCAGCTCAGTTCTACCGTAAAAAGTTGTGAGATCATGAGAGAGATCATGTGAGATCCATGTAATACAAAGTCGATTAATTTATTTAGTCCCTACTTAAGGGGCCTTCTGTCTCAAGTTATTATGCAAGTTAATATCATATCAATATCAAAAATCTTTTAGGTTGTGGGAGCCTGAATTGCTTCGAGAAAAGGATGGTATGGCCGTGCTTCTTTTTTTGCTCTACTTGCGGGAATAGTTAAAGGGAAATATTTATTAACTACTTGTCTTGTTGTCGTGTACCTATAATGAGTATAAAATGAGTTGTTTTACAAAAACGAAATATACTTTTGACAAATTGTCGTCAGAGAGATCTTGAGTCAACGCGTGACACAAAAATCATTTCTCTGCAGTTGACCGTTGAGTGCTGGGTGCACCATCAAATCAAGCTTGATAAATAATAAAATAATAATACACTGTGATACAAACGTGTTTGTTTAATAATAAAAGCATATCTTATACCCGTAAATCGCCATGATTATTTAAAATACACAAATCTAATTTATAAGTTCAAATTGTTACTAAATTATATTGATTTTTAACAGAAACTGAAAGAAAGTCAGCATCGCCAAAGTATTTATGTCAAATATTGTTGCAGTATTTATGTTTCCTTTTCGCGGCCACACTCTCGCCGCGGGCGTCAGCGGTTTTTGAATATAAAACTTGCGCTTTATGATGCCAGTGACATCGCTATTAGCTGGAGTGACAGTCTTCTCTCAGTTATGACCCGGCCTATTACTGGATAGCTGAGCTTTATTTTGACCGGATATAATACTACAGTTAATAGAATCTCTGCAAATATTCTAAAGGGTCATCAGATCCCCATAGAATATAGGTGCTTATCATTTATTACAACTGATGTTCAAGTTTATGGCATTTAATATTCTGATTTACGACATATAAATAGTATGAGTTCGATAGCCACATTCGTAAGGAAGGGGCTATGAATCAAAGGATAATTAATATATTTAAGAAAAAGTATCCTTTCTGCATTACCTAGCATCTTAAAGTAAGACTTTAGTCTTAAACAAAATAACAAATTGAATTAAAACAAAAACTTAAACAAAATAACAAATTGATCATAAAAAAGCAATTGGACCCCGGTGTGACTCGAACACACATCTCCTGGTCGGTGCGGCTGCGTGCGCACGACCCCGCGTTGGCCCCGTCGAGGCCCCGGCGCGGTCCCGTCGCGGCCTCGCCGAGGCTTTCGCGCAGTCCCGCACACGCACCGCGACACTAGCCAGTCGCGCTACCCGTTGCGCCACGGGGTCCAATGATTCATCGATGAAACTTCAATTTACTTGGTAAAGACGATTTGCTTATTTACATGTTACGTCATGATGTTGTGTAGTACTATCGTCATATGGCGTATTGCCAAATTGGAGTTAACGTTAACTAGAAGTCAAGGTTAAGATTGTGAATGTCAGGCCGCAGACTGAGGTGAAGATCCCGTGGGCTGTAGACTGTATCAAGGTTAGGTAACATGTATGACGTCACATGAGCGTCAGTTGGCCTTGGCGCGTTGACATTCACGTCATTTGACATTAGTAGGTAAAGGTTCTTAGTCACTTGTTGAAAATAAGGCTCAGATTCTGTGGGAACTTTATCATAATAAGTTCCTTCAATCTCGAATATGGTGATGTTCTACTTATAGGTACAAAAAAAATAGCATTTTAGGCGCATACAATATTTGTGTGATTCCATTTACATAACTTATCAATATAAGATGTCAAATGGAAATTAATGTGTTATTTCTACCGTAGATAGCATGGTACATAAATACTACTCTTATCACTATTGTATATTCAATGTAGATAAATATAATTTACTGATTGATACCATGTGGTTTACATATAACAAAAATAATATCAGATTGCTAGTAAGACCAGAGAATAGCTCGTTTAAAGAAGCTTTTCGCTTTACTAATGTTACTAATTTTATCGTCATAATCAATCCGTCACCCCTTATTGGAGTGTTTTAACTTTAGTGCCCGGGGCTTTTAGCACGCTACATACGTAACATTTTGTTTGTGTAAATTTACACACGACAACGATATAAATAACAAACAATGAATTACTCAGAAAAGTAGTGGGTAGGTCGTCGTTTTAATTACGCGGTAATTCACGGGCGATCGCTAGGAGTAAGAGAAAAACTTGAAAATATCCTCAATAGATGACGTTACTATCACGCAAGCGATTTGATGGTAAATTTCACCACTGCTGACAACGACTCCGTGGCGCAACGGTAGCGCGTCTGACTCCAGATCAGAAGGTTGCGTGTTCAAATCACGTCGGGGTCACATTAGTTAATTTTTTAATTTTTTTTTGTTCTAATTTTGATATAAACAAAAACATTTACCTAATTGATTTGGACAGAAAAGCAAACATTTTACCCTAAAAATGATTATTAGGAAATCCTCTAGAAACAATATTTTCTAACTGTTATTGCAAACCTGTATTTCATTTCTTTTGGGATATAATAGTATGAACTATTACTAGGGGATTGCCAAATTTAGGCCCAGCCGTCGTTATTACAAATAACGACTCCAGGCTTCCATCCATGTAGGATACATCTGTGATAGTCCGTCGTTTTCCAATATTGTATACTTGTGTCTCTTTGTTGAATTAATTTCAATCAGCGACTACTTATTTTTCGTACAATAAAGTTAAATTACAAACAAACGACACGCAAAAGTACATAAAAGCTTGAAATCACAAGTTTACACGGTTGGTCGAGACAATTTTTTCCGCTCGCGAATTCCAGTTGATGTCGTCATTAGCATTTGCCCGCGCGACCCTCCTCGGGCCGAAACCTGTCCGTGACAAAAACTAGCCCCAGCCTTCGCCGTAGACTACTCACGTTTGGGGACGGACTGGTCACAGTGTCCACTCGGTCGGTCTCAATTTATTTTGAAACTAACTGTGATCTAGCTAGAGCTATCCATTTCTTTCGGAATTTTGACACGAAAATGTCACTGATCGTGGTTTATTCTATTCTGAAATATTTTACTTTTTTTTTTGTTAAAACGAGTAAGTGCAAATTTTTTGCGTGATATCATTTTAAGGGGTAGGTTGAAGTTGGAATAATGATAATGAAATGGAACAACTTTATATCAGAACATTAACGTTACATAATCGGGGGAATTTTAATAAGCTAGTAGATTCTAGTCACAAACGGGTTATATGAGGTATTGTTCTTTATTATTTAAAACTAATATCAGAAAAAATGTAATAAAAAAGACTAAAATACTCTGACATACTATTTAGCCGGAGAGGTGCAATTCCATGTTTTGATTGGCATGTCCATTGTTTACGTAAGTTGGCAGTCGTCGCCGAGCTCCGCACGTATTTATGCAACGGTAGCTGGCTGCAACGGGAAATGAGATCAACGAGACTTTGAGCAAATACTTCCTTTTTGTTACAGGTACTTACATACTTGTTACTTACTGGTGGACACTGGTGTAACAGGTACAATTTGTCGATATAATTGAAATATTTATTTATTTAAAATATGTGTATGAAATATTACATTGCATCAATCATAGATGCAAACAGATCATGCCGATGTCATCAACGATGCGGTGCCAATTATTTGATAATAAGAATGCTGAAGTCCGTGCGAAGTGGAGGATAACACGACGCTCTATGACAAGGGGCGACCGCGCACACGCCACACGCAGGTGACGGCTAGAGTTGTAATAAAGTACGCAATGATCGATGCTCTCGTATGCGACTGTTATCTCAGTTTCGTAGTCGAGTAAAACAGCAGTGTTGTAAAATTTAAATCCATTGCGTTAAAGTAAATATTACCCTGGTTAACTTGAAGTAAGAAGTAATTTTTGGCATTTTAATTCGAGTCTTTTTAAATTAATTGAACTACTATAAACCCACAAGGAATTAATCGGTTAAGGAATTGAGAATTTACATAAAAATAACACTTATTCCTTTGGTTGGTAATGTAAACATGTGCAGTGCAGCCATGTTGATGTGAGTGCATCACAGGCGCACATATGCTCCTCTATGCAAGATATACAGGAGCTACGGCACAGAGCCAATCGAAGTTCAAAAAGGGAAAGCAAGTAGCATATATGGAGAAAATAAATATTGCAGACATCGCGTCGTGATCTTCTTTCCTATCGAGTGTGTTGTCGCTGCTGTCTCAAATTTTGTATAACTTTTTTTTGAATCATTTATTTGCGTCCGTCATACAGATATTTTAAAGAGCGTGTTTAGATGATAGGCTAACATAAGTTTGAAGTTTACATCCTTCTAGTTCCCTGTAAAATGCAAATTTCAGTGAGAGGTTACTTTGGCGTAAGGGCACGTAGGGCAAGACAAAAATGTGCCATAGTTTGGGATGTCAGAATTGTCACACATGGATGGACATGATCTCTGGTTCCACCGACTTGTGACAGACACGACTCATTAATATTATTTCGTATTAGATATTGTGTTGCATTTGACTCTACTGTATCTACTCTATGCTAAGACTGTACTAAAGATCTCCCGGGAGTCTCAATCTTACCGCAATATGCTAATGCAGAGCTAAGAAATGAACCCTTTGACGGCGCAGTCTCGCGGAGCAGTGCGATGCGACAAACTCTAAGGAATACCACTTACTGCTAGTGTAGCAGCATTTCATATTTTAGACACAGAATTTCTAACATTTTATCGATAATAACAAACAGATTATGGGGCAATGTAAAAAAAAATTACCAATATCACTAAGTACTTATATCTAAATGGCATTTGAGAAGTACCGTTTTGGCGCCACTCCACGCGACTCCTCTCCCGTTCATAGTACTACTGGAAGTATTGTATAATCTGTGATAGTACCTTATAATCACTGTTATAAGATTACCGAATAATGCGTATACAGTAGCGCGTCATTTCGTCCAACCGATGAGCGTGAAATGGAGATAGCATCCACTGGCCGACCAATCAGCAACCCGATCCGCGGCTGTGGGAACTGTCTTACGCACCTGTCTGTTAGGGCTGTCATTCAATAAATAATGCCCGATGCAAATGAGGGGTGTTATAAATTAACACATTTCATACAATCTGAGTGTTTCTAAATAAATACACAATTCATTAAGTACCTCAGAAGCTTGTTTCAAAAATTGTATTTTTATGAAGTCAGATTAAGATGGAAAGTGCTCCACCGACAAGAACAAAGTTCTTAAATTAATTGATGATGATGATGAAGTCTGGCACATTAATGCATCCTTTTTTATGGCAAATAGAGCTCATTCAGGGTTTTATCAAGCTGTTGACTAATAAACAAAAACAAATATAAAGCCCATGACAACCAAGAGTAGAGTTGCCTGGCGCAGGTTTACGACACCCGACCTCTAGTAAAATGGGATAAGGGACGAAAAGGAAGGAATCAGGAATATCTGCATAATAATTGTGATATTATAGTCTTGTGATTGTGAAATAGTTTCTGGAGCTTTATTCCTTATCTTTATTTACGGTACCGTGACGAAAGCGGACCCGGGCACAATCAATATCCATCGTAACCTCAACACCTGCTAATGACGGCGATGACTTGCGTACAGCACGCCGTGATGGCGTCACACTGGTCGAGTTCAACGACCGAGTAAATCAATCAGTTTATCCAGTTTACTTTCGTTCATGAATCGTTGTTGTTTTAGATCTGGGCTGAAGATGGGCACTTTTTGAGGAAGAAATGATGACGAATCTGAGAAACGTGTTTTCTTCATTAACCCACTGTGTGTTATATGGGCCACTCGGAAATTATTTCGAAAGTCTACAATATAAATCAAGCCTTATCTATTAAATCTGATTACAAAAAATATCAAAAGAGTTGTTTTGGATAAATCATTGAAGTACACACAATACTACCTCCATACACAACAAACTCCGATTTAAAGGCTAATCAGTACCCTGTTCTATATAAAATGTTGTGGTGGCGGCACTTGTTTACGAATTAAAATAATCGTCACAATATCTATGATTGTGGTGTGGATCGGCGATGGTTCAGCTGCCATCGCTACCAACAGCATCAAACGTTTAATTATTTTCTGTGGTCTCAGCGCGGTCAGCAATCAGTTTTGTGGTTGGGGCTGCCGAGACAGACGGACGTGGGAACTCGCATTTATTTGAAGCTATTAGATCGACAGTGATGGAAGTTGATATTATGGTTTTGTATTACGTTGTACGTGATCGCATTTCCTTTGGTGTTTGCGTTCAATTTCTCGACATTATTTAGAGATAAAAGATCTTACTCTTTAATATTTATTATAGTGTATTTTAAGACGTAGTAATACGTCTTACACTACACTATCATAGACTAGCGGCCCGCCCCTGTTTCGCACGGGTAATACCATAAATAAAAGTTCAAAATCGGTCTCTGTTTGTTATGAATCAACTCAAATACTCTAGTTTGAGTTTATTCATGACTAACAAAAATAGAAATCTTTTCTCTTTATATTAGTATGTCTGTCTATAAGTTTTTTCGCGCATAACGCAAAATGTACTGGATTGAATTGGATACGGTTTTCAAATTCTTATAGCGGATGGTCTAACTTAAAATTTGGTATAGGTTACACACGTTACTTAGCATGGGCGAAGCCGTGGCCAAATACTAGTATATACTCAAAATAGTAGTTTACAAATTCAGTATCTTGTATGGATAGCAAGATCCAAGATAAAGGCTACAATACAGTGGTGTATGTGAAGTTGTAATTATGACTGATTTTCTCACAGATACTGGGGTATGATAGATTGTGTGCGTCAAGAGGAAGGGGACAATTTTGTTTTTATGTATTTGTTTTAAATATCGTACAATAATAATCTGTGATTGGGATTAAGATCTTCTACTTAGAAAAATGTTGGTGAAGATTTAGTGTGTGAAGATGATTCAAATTCACTCATTCTCATTTCGATTCGACTCATTTGAAAAATTTACCGTGGTACCGTGGTAACCTTTAATAATGTATACATACGGTTAAAATTTTAAAATTAGAAAGTCCTGCTTTTCCTCCTTGGACTTAATTCCGTCAGAAATAAATAGAAACAAATTGATTATAGCTTTTAAGTATTAATTAAATTGGCATAGGAGCCTGCTATTTTAGATTCTTATCATTCAGATGTCACTAGTCGCCGCCCATCAGTAGCTCGTAAAACGGTTGTCGCCGTAAACTGCATTTTAATTAATGGTTCATACAGTTTAGCTGTTATATATCTATGGGCAATGATCAGACCAAAAGTGGACCTTTTCTGTTTTAGCCCAATGAAGTTTGGGTCTGAAATTGAACTTATTGAAATGGTCCTCTCTAGTTATGAGTCGACGCAGGAGGTCTTTATCTGATGCTTTGATTTGCTTGCGTTGTGTTAATTGGACGGGTTTACTTAGTTGTATCAGCGAATTATCATTTTTATTATTATGGAACGTGATGTCTGTAATTTGATACGATAGGGATTGAGAAGAAAATAATCGATTTTTATATGGAGACATAGAACTAAAAAGGAATGAAGATGAATTATATTGAGAATTGTAGCTAAACAAAAATACTGTTTAACTGAAGTTGCAATGAGAGGGGAGGCAAAACAATACACTATTGAGATGTATGTTTGAAGATGAAATCAAGAAAGAAAGAAAATTAAAGAGAAGAATGGAGCGGTCAAGTTATTCCAAATAGCAGTAGGCAGCTACAATATCGTCTATATGTATATCGTTACGACGATGGCAAGCAAAAGAGTATCGAAAAACTGAAATGCAATCCCAAATTCAAAGAACCGTTATTCATATTGTACCGACAAAGACGTAAATAAAAAGAAAAATAGTTATTTTACCACGTAATCATCATCACAGAATAATCATTGTCACAAGCAAATATAACTGAAGCTCATCGTAGTAAAGTGAAAGTTTGACGTTTAATGAAACTAGACAATGACTTTTATGATGGCCGTTCCGCTCGCGTAACACCGTGTGAAGCGGTCTTTAGGGTTCCGTAACAGAGAGCAATAGAACCAGTGTTGGTCGAGTAGTTGTAACTTGTGACAGCACCCGAGGTCGAAGGATCTAGATTCGAGTCCTACTCGTATCTCATGAGTTTGCACGTAAACAAAATGTGGCTCATATATTTGTCGTCTATACTGTTTTCAGCGAAGGAAGACATGATGAGACGTCCTGTGCTCTAAATCGTCGTGTGCGTCTTGATGAATTAACTATTAGTGTGAGAATTGGAGAAGGCATAATTACACCAAAAAGGTTCATGTATTTACCACAATGTAGTGTCAAAGACATGAAATTAACAGAGAGGAAAGAATCACATTACCTGTGTCTACAATAGAACATTGTCGTTTTACATATGGGAACATTATGTGGGTAATAAATCAATATTCGAGTAGTTGTTAAGGGAACTAATGGACTACTGTATCTACAACAGCTTTATGCAGAAAATATTAAAACTAAGAAATGCTAAACCTGTGTTTATTTTACAATAGAAGTTTTGTCTTCGGGTATATTTAAGTAGACAATAAATCATTGGTTAAACAGTGTTAAGAGAAAACGGATGTCGGAAAGCAGCTTTACCTACCTCTGAAAATGGGACATAAACTAAAATATGGTGTATTGCTTCATTCTTTCTGTCACATCAAAAACATGTCTTTGCTTGCACTGATTTTAAAATGGAACATTTTAATAGTTTAACAATTTTAATGAATGAATTTTATTATAACTAATAACAAACCCAGATTCAATGATATTTCTATAAAATTCACTCTAGCATAAATAAAATAATATACAAGTAGGCGAAGTAAATACTTGTATATTATTTTATTGTGATGTTTCTATATCGGGCGATCTACAAGCTTGAACGACTCGCACTTGACCATAATTTTTATAATGAGCCGTATAATAACTTCCATCGCGTCGTGAAAAACGTTAGGACGGATAACATCTAGCTAAGCATTATGTTACGACTTCATTATAGAAGATCTCATCTCATATTTATGACTATTGTAGTGTTTGTTTCGGAATTATAGTTTTGTGACCGATAACGTAATTGCTGACGAAAAGTTCATGGCCTCTCTTGACTCATTTAGATTTTTTATGTACAATTTGCGTGCTGGAGCGACAATAGATACAATCATATTCACAAGCTTTATAATAATCATTGATATGATACCTGATAGTTAAGACGAGAACAACTGCGTATATCATTGAGGCATTTTTTTTAAAATCCCATTTTTAAGTAATAAAACATAAAAACATTGAAGGGTAGAAACCTTGGAAATTTCAATTCGTTTAAAACCAGGCGACGAACTTACGAACACACTAGAGGTTATCAACCTATTTGTACAATTTTTCATTAACTAACTACAAGATCTGAGGACCGGCTCCCTAATCCGGCACTTCCTGGTCGGCAGGATCACAGCCATCACGATCCATCCTGTCACTGTCACTGATGATAGCTGTCATCTGTAGACTGTCGGTAGATCTCATGATAAATAGAGAGCTTTTTTCTTGCGATCGCGCCTGTCGTTCATCTTGGAATTGGAAATACAGATTCTGCGGCGACCCGCTCGTAAGTCTATAAAAGACACCTTCGTCTATAGCAATTAAAACTATGGATAGATAACGGTATTGTATTGATGAGATTTATGTCTAGTTCCAACAAGTTCCTAAATGCACTTAGCATCACGAGTGTATCTCTCGTTATGCCCCGTCACGAGCGCTGAATAGTGGCGATGTTCATTCATATGTATCGTTAGTACCCCTTCCTCACTTTTTCATCCGACATCGACTCTACTAATATGTAAATGCGCCATTTCCTGCGGTCCGTAACTTATCCTAGCTAATGACAATAAAGTTTGTACAAGTTGAAAAATATATTCTTCTCCGCAGTGTTCCCATTTATCTTTAAGCCAAAAAATTTTTAAACATTTCAAAGCTCTTATAATTTCTTGAGCGACACACGAAAGCGCGTTCTAAAACTAGATATCACCATCTAGTGATATAAATATTCAATTTTAATATTGGCGATTAGAACTGTAAAGTCGAAATTAACTTTGGTTGGTTATTGCTAGATACATAAGAATTGTATAGGATGCTTCGCTCACTGCGCGAAATTCATGATAATGAGAATACATGGACCCAGTTCCAGTAAAGATCGCAACTCCAACATATCCCTACAACCTCTCAAAATACTCCCAACCGACCTTCTCGCCTGCAATCAAGGACCGGTTCGATTCCCGGCCGTGCCAAGTAATTTGCCAACCACAGATAATTTATTTTAACCATAATGAAACTTAATGAACGGGTGTATGAGCGGCTCGCGAACTATATGGCTCGGCCGGTTACGGCAAAATATCTGGAAACCAGAAAGGAATGTTGTCTGCATTTGCAAATAAAAATAATTTGAGTAAACTCTTGAAAGTTAGTAAAATTCTAAGTCTATCTCAACTATGTCATATATCTGTTTCATCTATGTTTCTTCAGAAGTATCACAGAAATGCTGCATGTATTATGATTTTTTTTCATAAATCTGTTTGATTTTGTAGTGCATATTTTGAGCAATAGTAGCGCGGATATTTTTTTTTCGTCGTGGTATTTAGGAACATTCATTAAAACCTCGGCGACAGAAAAAATATCAGCGCCGCTATTGCTCAAATATGCAATATTGATATTAGATAATAATCGATTGAAGAAAGTGCCATATCTGTATATTATATAATTTATTTTGACCGACCTCGGTTCTGCTCTACGGTATTTTTGAGCCGATTTAATTATTAAATTCGTGATACAACGATCTGTTTTATTCAGCGTTGTATTATTATGCTCAGACTAATTTTAAACATTATAAATTTAAAATTTGGTTTAACCAGAGGGTTTTTTATCATTTCGTTAGTGATTGATTTTATAGTATTGCGCACACTCACAAGGGTTGCCTCACCGCGTTTGTCGCCTCGATATTTTATTAAGCATAGCCAGTCCGTAGTCTGGTAGGAAAATTTCGCCATCTGACGTAAAAAAGTGCCTGTGAATGCCAATTTCCAAAATTCAATAACATCAAAACATCATGGGAACAAAACAAGAATTACAAAAAGTTACGACCTCTCCACCATTACCTACCAATGGTCATTAGCAAGAGTCTTCAAGACACTGATACCATCTACCCTAGTCGTGAGTCGTGTGACCGTCACACTGGGAATGACATGATATTTTGGGTCATCGTCAATTTGCCACAACAATCAGTTGATCATCAAGACAATGTAATGAAGTAGTGTCAGTATGTGGAAGTTAAAAATACATGGCATATTGAGTCCACCTGATTCAGTCGCTTGACTGAACACAAATTGCTAAATCTCTATCTGCGTGAATAAAAATAAAAAGTCAATAATAGATTTATACAAAAAGAAAAATTATATACGATCGTGTCGCGTACTCGTAAGAATTATTCTGTTTTTGATATGTGCTATAAGCTTTTCTAGATATGGTTCGTTTTCGGATAAAAGTCTTGAAAAACTATTTTTGAATGAATATTTTATTTATTTATTATTTTCTAGTTTTTCGTGTTCGAGATAAAAGCTTGTAAAATATCTATAAACTTTATATTTATTCCAATGACGAAGTGAAATGAATATATCCGCGCTATCTAAATAGAATCTCACATGTTAATTTTTATTAAATGTCATAACTCATGCTGTGTGTACATTTTTCCACAAGGCGGTGTAATAAACGTCATCGGAAGACATGAGATAATGTCGAAACCATCTAAACGGCTAAGGATTTATGACCTCAAGCCCTTATCTCACGGTCAATGTGTTCTTATAATTTCTTCATTCCTCGACCGGGCTTCTATCACGGTAATCGAATTAACTACACAGACTTAAGAGTACACAGACTGGGCTTAATCGGCGTGACGGCCATTTTTTAAATGAATAAATAATCATTTATTTCTTACAGAAACAGAATCCTCAGTAAATAATTGTAACTAACGCCATCATGAGGATAACAATGTGTAAGTATGGACTTAAGCACTGGACCTCGGACCTCATACATAAAAATAGTTACTAACATAGTTTGAAGAACATTGCGTAGTTCTAACCACCTACCTAATATAGTTTTCATTGTTAAAACTACTAACATAGTAACTCATTAGGTTAGGTTAATAATACTACGCTAGTATGATCATTACTCAGCTGTTCAATTATTGGAAATAAATAATTATCATATCACGTCCTTCGCCTTCCATCGGCTTGAGCTAGTACCAATGTGACATAAAACCCGGGTCACATAGGTAGATTAAACAGCACTTAAGCAGTTAAACAAAGTATATATATAAGTTATTTTTATATCAATGTTTTCCTTCCTAATTTTACAAATACATATGAGTAATGACTAATATTCTTAGAATCACATGCTGAGTCACGGAGTATTGCGTACTTTATCCTGTCTGTACCGTCATAATATGTCTGTGCTTAACTCAGAGTTAAACTTAACTGCTTTAGTCGGTTGTTAATTAATTGTCAGTGGTCGGTGAAGCCTGTGAAGTGAAGCGTCGCGGCTCTGATTGGACACCACGGATTATGGCGGCCGTTTGATTTGTTTAATTAGATAAACAAGGTCTGGTTCCTAAAATCTAAATTTCTGGTGGGATAAATATCTTAAACACAAACTACTGTATGTATTATTATAGTAGTTATTTATTTATTGTTTCATAAAATATGATCAATATCAATACATATAATAAAACAGTAAAAAAAGTGTTTCTGTACATTGAACATATTTAAATAAAAAAAATGAGATCGATAGAGAATCAGTAATAGATTAAGAATTTAAATAAAAAGTCTGTCAGTTTGTCTGTTTGTTTGCACATGCTAATCTCTGGATCTACTGGATGGATTTGAATGAAAATTTTTTGTTGTAAAGCTATAAAGCCTGGTCAACATATAGGATATAAATGATTTTCAAAACTGGAAAACCTGATGAAGTACTATGATGGTACAGCTAAACTATAGGAAATATTGAAATGACGCCTTAACAAAAGTTATTCAGCTGATGAGCATTTTCTGTTGAGGTAAAAAAATCGAAGATTTGGACCACCTGATGTAGACCTATGATGATACAGCTAAACTATAAGGAATATAGAAATGACGACTTAACAAAAATTTTTCACTCTGATGATGAGTATTTTCTGTCGACGTATAAAAATCGAAGATCTTGGAACACTGAAGAAGAGTCATAACAGTTGAGCTAAACTATAGAAAATATACTTTTTTAGTCTGATTAGCATCTTCTGTATGTATAGATATCGTTACATTTGTCTGTACAATTAAATTTCTCTAATAATTTTGACTCCTTACCAAAAATTGTTCGGCTACGCGAACGAAGTCGCAGGCATCAGCTAGTAAATAAATATAGTATTAGACATGTGAATAATCGAGGAGTAGGATAACAGACTTTACTTCGATAACCGATTAATTTTAGACCTATATGTCACTAGCACAATATGTGTAAAGCTACCTTGCTTTTAGCTTGTGCCCGCAGCTCCATTCTCGTAAATTTACCACTTATCTTATGTCCTTCTCTGGACGCCTTACTTTGCTAAATTTCAAGAAGATGTGAGACATAGCGTATTGAGTTAACAAACAAGCAAATAAGTTACTTTTATGATATAAGTTTAGGTTCGGATACATAATGATATAAAGCACTATTGAAACAACACGACTGTCTACAAACAACGCAATGCAACAGCAATATTAATCATTATAAATTTTTGCCACTTACTGGAGATTAACTGCTTCCTAATAATATTTATCATCTAGCACTCGTGCGCAGACAAAAAGAAGTACAAAAGTTATGTACCTGTAATAAGCAGTCCGTGAAGTGCGTGAAAGGATTTCATTAAGATAGCACAGCCTCTGTTTTTCATCTGGTTCAGATTGGGCGAGCGCGCTGATGCGTTTGAGGAGGCAAGGGCGTGTACTTTGATTATTTGCTTGTGTATAGAGTGACACGTGCGGCAGCTGGTATGCAAGTGTGTGAGCTACTGCCATACTTAAGTATTTTCGTCCTAATTCATGTAAAATGGTCTGAGAATTGAGTCCATTTCATCGAGTTCCATTGAGAACATCAAAAGCATTAAAAATATTAGGTAAATGTCCAATGTTATTGTATCGCATCGTAACGACATAAAGAGCGAAGACCTAATGTTCGATGATTTTGAAGTTACCTAAATTCAGAACCAGGGATAGTTTGAAAGGATACATTTTTGTATTACATTCTGAGGCAAGTTGTAAAATGGACAACTGTGAAATAACGCGTGTCGTGACCAGCGGGGCACAGGTTCGATTCCAAAAAGAAGCAGACTGTAATCACACAGCGCTCCGTGTTATAGATTGCGACTCGTTTTGTTGTGAATTATGTCGTAATTTCATCATAATCGACTTAATTGGATTTTTATAAAGACGTATTGCGAGACCGTGGATGAAGCGGCTGATGTTGCGTGTAATTTGAATTTTATCAATAGCGTTTGTAATGAAGACAAAGTTATTTATAAATCTTTTTATATTTATTTTGATACTAACCAGTCAATCAACCTACAGTTAACTATTAAACGTAATATTGCGAAACTGTATTGTATAATAAAGGCGAATTTCGCCCTTATAATACGCATGTGAAAATCGATATTTATTTTCAATCATGCAATATGTATTGGACATAATTAGATGAAATTTGGCACACGAATAAAATAGCACCTGAGGTATTTTTTATTCTTATTCTTTTACGGACGTGAAACTAGTATATTTAAAAGAGACGATCTGAATGTAAACCCGCAGCCGTTGACAAATAGATCAATAAAAAAAAAGAAAGAAACACCAAACTCCCACGAGGATTTGTTCAAGAGGCAATAACAATAAGAGCATTGAGTGCACATGTCGACTGTAAGAGCGCTATAAAGCCTGAATAAAGCTATAAGCGCTATAACCGTGTCGTAAAGGCTTCGTCCGCTGGGTCCCCGTTACGGCTTTCAGTTTGAATAGCACCGATTTCAATTGCACCGTTCAAATTCAAATTCAATATTTTCACCTCTTTTTCATTGCCTCATACGTTTCTGTTCTGACATTTTTTTTACTTATTTTGACACTTTTTATTTGGAGTAAATTTGTATTTTCTCCAAAGAGGATAAGATTTAATAATGTGAAAAAAATGTTTTCCCCGGACACGTTTTAAAAACTGCTCTTGTCGGATGGCAATGATTATATATCCTACCTGATTCTTAAGGAATATTACTATACTAGATATCTTGATTTGCTGTTGACTGACAAATGGTGCTACCAAAATCGGTGCAGTTCATACCAGTGCTCTGGCCCCAAACGTCCCGGTTACGAGCGAGACAAGTGGCGCAAGGATTGATGGCAATTTCACTGATCCCTTTACTGTATGAACGACGATTTCAATAAGTCTAGGAATGCGAGTGAGTAATAAACTTGAAGAGTCGCAGATGGCCGGGCTGTAACGTTGGTTACCCTGTGCCGTGGAACTGTGTGGCAACAAATCCTGAAGAGCTATTGTAAAGGTATTTACTATATAACCAAGCGTGTGGTCAAATGGTTATAAAAGAAAAACGATTTTGAATTAATCATGGAAACACGTCTACAGTCGTGTAAACGTTACACGAAATTATTTCTAATATGTTGTGTTTTTTAATATGAAACATTTTCTATTTGTTTGCCATTATACTAAGAAATAATGTCGTGATCTTATGATGAAATTGCATTCACCGAACAAACAAAGAAAAACAAAACAAAGATAAACGAATCTGGATAAAACATTTATAATTTTTAATAATATTCATGATGGGATTTTCCCCTCAATGTTTAGAAGACACCATGATGCAGGCAGAAACAAACGCCACACATCTCTCTCTCATTTACATATTATGTACTCATTTTTTTGGCAAATACATTTTGCTTTATTTCTCCCTCTGTGGGTTCTGACTTTTGAGATCATTTCCTGCATTTCAACTCCCTTGCCTAGAAGTTTACAAGCGCTGAGAACTTTACATTTAATGGCGCCATATGCCGATAGTTTGCAGTAATCATAATGAGAGCGGTTCAGTTGGTTATTCTTGCTTCAAAAATTACACGGAAAAGACTTCACTACCAATATTATATTGTGAGATTGCTCGTTTATAGTTAGATGATCTTGTGTTATTCTTTAAAGTTGTACTATTTACTCGTCGAGTAGTGTTTTCATGATATAAATCTCTTGATCCTATATAAAGACCTATATCCGTGCGCAGCATTATTGATTCGGTGTGCACGGACTTTAGTTTTCGTTCTGACCATTAGAAAGGTATCACTTTTCTAAACAATACTTACCTATACATAAATTTATCTCGCTTAAAAATGTATAGTACCCATACCGTATATCACTCTCTGTCAGGCAAGTTGTGCTGCAATGTCAGGAATTTGAACGCGTCCCTCCGGCCGGCCGTCAGCTCTTGAAATATATTAAAACAGGTCGACTGCATATAAACTAGGAGGGAATTCGGGTGTATTAGGTTCAGTTGAAACGTGAAAGTTATTATAATTGAGATGGAGAATGTTAAGGGTTTCTGAATTATTTTTGTAGGGTTATTCCTATATAACTCTCTCGTTTTGAGCGTTTTTCCAGTTGAATCCTCCGCCATAGAGCCTCAAAACCCAGGGTCTGTTTTCTACATTTTCCCCTCCACTTATCTAACAGATCATACGATCTTTGGCATCCTTATATACTTATATAATAAAGCCGAGAATTTGGTTTGCTCGAGCATGGTTTATATCTGTAACTTAAGTAATTTAGCTATGTTCAAGTGGAAGGCTACACGTACTATCTATCTAGAATCCAGAAATTGCCACCAAAGCAATTTGACGATGAAATATAATTATATGACGACCTCAGTGGCGCAGTGGTAAAGTTCTTGCCACTGAACCGAGAGGTCCCGGGTTCGATCCCCGGTCGGGTTACAATGGAAAATTATCTTTTTCTGATTGGCCCGGGTCTTGGATGTTTATCTATATATGTATTTATTATAAAATATAGTATCGTTGAGTTAGTATCCCATAACACAAGTCTCGAACTTACTTTGGGGCTAGCTCAATCTGTGTGATTTGTCCTAATATATTTATTTATTTATTATTATTTATTTATTTATAATGTTTAAAATTCAGACGTGGTGTTGTTTAATAAATCGACCCATTAGACTTTTTATATTAGGTTCATTCCTGGAAAACAAGGAAATATATTTTTTTATTTGATCACGTGTCTCGACGTGATGTTGCGTCGCATCAGGAGTTCCCGGTGGCGTGGCCGTGGTTGCCCTCGCGACCCAAGATAGGGCTGTCTCTTGAAATTTGCATATTTTATAATTACATATTTATTACTATTCCCCATTGATTCCACAGCACCCGGTGTTTTCCTTAGTCATTGAGCGTTGAAGCGCAGGGTCCGCTTTCCTACTCCTCGCCTCTACTTGGTGTCGTAATCGTGTCGGCATCCTTTGTTATCAGACCCAACTGCTACTAGACGTGAAAGTGAATTTTGAATAAGATTATAAAGTTTTTATAGACATAATAATATTATAAACATAAAAATAAATACTAACAAAAGAAATGTAAACTGCGTGAAGTAGTTCCCACGTGCTGGCTCCTGCTGCGCTAACTAGCAAAACACGAACGTCGCAACAAAAAGTAACAGTGTGATTTGGTCGAACCTTTTGAGGAGTAACAAGTGATGGTAGAAAATGGGGAGTAAAAATTATGTTGTATTTTTCAGTTCTTAAAAAGTTTCTTTCCAAATTTGTTCGTTACACATTTGAGAACTTAATTTTGACGCAGGTAGAATAAAGTAAAAACAATTTTAATAGTAAAGTTAAATTTTAGTAGTTAAAATACAAAAGTTGATTAGGTACTTCAGGGTGGGTGTACAGGCAAAGTGTAATCTAGTCAGTAGTTATAACAAGCATTCAGTTTTAACTTAATTTTTTTTGGACACGGTGCTAGTTTACTCGTTACTAAATTTTGGTGTTAATACTAATTATAATAATAATAATTTTATGGGCAATGGTTTTATGAATATTCACATATTTTTTACTCGTGGGACGTCCAGAGCCTCAGGTTTAATAATGACATTGAAATACAAATAGCATCGCCGATACTTTTTGTCTTCGCGCCAGCCCTGCCCTGCCAGCCAGGTACATTCGCCAGATAAGATCTCCTTGTCATATTTTTCTGTCAACCGTGTAATGACATACCTGCGCGTACAAGACCGTGACTCTTTTGTGAATGTAGGTAAACTGTCTTAGATCTTGTCCAATTAATTTTAACGAATTATTTTCGTTTTGATAAAAATAATATTAATTAACTAATTGGTTGTCATATTTTCTTAATTTTTTAATTGTATAGCTGGAGTTGATATAATTAATTAATGGAATTCATTACACATTATATATTAGAAGCTATTTGTTTCTTCAATATATTAAAAAGAAGACGTCGAACCTGTGTCGGGAGTGTAGTATCCCTGAATAATAAATAATTGTAAAAATTAAATAAATATTAGTTTACTTTAATATTACTTTACTCCTTCTGGGGTTATTTAAACACCTAATTTTATTTTATCTATTGTATATACAATATAATAAATAGAATAAACAATATGCTTTGGTTTCTAGTGTTAATCCATTAAGAGCCCACGTAATAATAAAGGTTGTGAAATTATACCAAAATGAAGCTAACGAGTACCTTCCATCACTATTCCTCAAAACCGAACCCATTAGAGCACTATCTAATCACCATTAAAATGCCGATACCCCATTGCTTTGAACCGAAAACATCGTCAATGTATAATTAATGCGAATAAATTAAACGCATTTTTTTGGAACATTTGACAAAGCGCACGCCTTAAATTTTTATTATTTTTATAGATTTTTTATAAACATATCTATTAGTTAGCTATATTTTTTCCTTGTGATATATTTTATTAATATACCAAATACAAAAATATTAGAAATAATTGAAAAGTAATATATATATATATATACTTGGAGTACCTCAAGGTGGCGTGCTAGGTAAGTTATTTCTAAACATTACTCATGGCAGGATTATATCTAATCACCATTAAAACGCCGATCGGCCATTACGCGTACAGAAAACATCATCGGCGTGTAATTAATTCGAATAAATTAAACGCAGCCCTTCCAGTAAGATAGCTAATCACGCGCGTAAACAACTCTATAGGGCCGACCTTGTTTTAGGGTTCAGTGACTTTACGAATTTGAGTTTGTATGAATAGATTTTGTTGCTATCATATGAATACTTTTTATTGGACAATTCACTGATTTTACTAAAGTAACTTTCGCGTGCATCTAAATGAAATATGTTAAGTATACGATGTTATAACAAAAAATAAAATGAAACAGTCAACTAAGGATCGATGTCGTTTAATTTTTTGATTATTAATACTTTTCAATATCCTGTAAAGCTAAGATTGTATCATCCTCTGATATGTCTTATAAACAATCTGATAGTATATCTTTTAGTTTATTAAAACAAACTTTTCGTTAATCAGTATTCGTTCATTTTATATATTTGGTTTAAAATACTACGGAACTGTAAATACGAATCTCATTTACGCTTTCCTCGTCTGTCTGTACATCTTCATTACATTACCCGCTGATATTTCTAATCACTCCTCTATTAATTTTATTAAGTACGTAATAAATTGTTCCGGTAGCGGTTGATGAATGGTTCATACAAGTTGGTACTTATTGTTTTTATTAAACTCTTGTAGATAATATAACACACCTTGGATTTACAGAGCAATTTTTAATTCAAATCTTCAAAAAATATAATGTAAATCAGGTTTCAATCATTAAGCAGATAGCTGAAATATAACTTATTCATATGGGATTTTGTTTTAAGATCTTTATTCTCATAAAAATAAATATTTCACTTAAAATGAGATAACTATGCCTAATGCCTATACTTAATTATATCTATGCTTAAATGAAACAAAATCATAGAAAAATGCTGTTGCACGATCTCGGTTCATTTGGCAAATAATTATACCTACCTCTATTTGTATTCCCTCACAAAGTATTAGCTTTTTTGCGTAATTAGTCCGTGGAAAAATAAGTTTATTTTGAACATTCGAAGATTATGTGTATTTGTCGTTGTTATTAATATATGGCATCTCGTTCGTTAGTTATTAGATGTGCTATAGTCGCTGTTGATTGAACGCTGATAGGTACATCGGTACAGTCAGTTCAGTCAGTCTGCGTTGTGATTGGTCACGCCTTTCATACAAACCGATATCCAATGATGACTAACAGTCGAGATACTGTTCAATTTGCCCTTCATACTGACATAATACATACCATATGTTATGCGACGAGCTCCTCGAAATCCCCGAAATACTAAATGATTACTATATCTAGTTATATATACAATTTCTACTGTTGATATTTCAGTCCATGAAATGATAATTTTAAAACCACTTAAGGATATACAATACTCGTACATACATTCAAATAAGAATTAATAAATAACTAATGTGTTGTCGATGAATTAAATTAAGGATATGTAGAACAAGCTGAGTTTTTCGTATCGGATTTCCTTATTGATAGATATAAATCATTGATACTTATGCAGGTGTGAAATTATTAACCGTAACAGCCTTTCAGAGCCTTATACGATTTATACACGCCGCGAATACCTTAACCAGTCAGTATCTGCCATAGTAAAGTATTGACAGTAAAACAACTCAACTACCATTCTGGCTCAATTCAAGGGTCATCTTTTTCTTATGAAGTGGTTTATCTATAACATTGGTGTCAAATTTTAATCAAGTAGCTTAGGCATCTGACATTACTTCTACTGCATCCATCTATAATTGGAGAAATTGTTACAATGGAATTTAGTGCGCCGTATCTACTTCACTTTAGTTGTATACTCCTTCTATCTCCAAAAACAACCATTGTTTTATTCGTTGGCAGTTAACTGGGAAGTACTACCGGGGCATACGGGTTTGACGGTATGTAAGCCATAAATGTATGTGTAAATGAACTTACTATGTTTATTATACTATATAGCTATTACCATTATTGAGATTGAACTGTTTTACAGCGTAAAAAGTAGTTTCTATAAATCACGCAGATAGCCCACGATAATACCCAAGATAGGCGTAGAGAGCTGGTAGTTATTGTATTAATTAAGGTTTCAGTTGTTGTGTGCCTGTACTCTGTAGAATGATCTATTTACAATCAAGGGTGCCGAAGACCAGGCGAAGAAAAAGTAGGAACGCGGACAACGGCGGCGGGTCTTACGAATTATGGATGAGGCAGAAACTGGAAACGCTTTCAGATGAGAGAGAGTGTATGATCTATTGACAATGTACAATCGTACGTAGAGCACTGCATATCAATCTACTGATCGATATTTATGATGCAGCAGTTAGTAGTGGGGAGATTTTATGAATTAATTTGAGTTTTGTGATGTGCTTTGAACTTCATAAAAATGTACTATATCTTGCAGAACTGAAGAAATATTCAAGTACATTTACTTGACAGAGCTAGTCTACTAAAAATCGTTAAGTTTCTCTCTTGCTCTCATCTGAGCATGTTTTCGGTTTCGTCCTCAGCCAATAGAGTAGGTATCTAGGGTCCGTCTGTTGTTTACTTCCTATTAACGAAACGCAACGGATTTCATATCGTATTCACTGTTATTATCTAGGTAATTTATCCTCAATGTTTATATATAAACAAATGGTCCATAAATGGCAAATAAAATGTTCCGTTGTCCGCTTCAACCACGCTCCAGAAAGCCTATAAAATGTAATTTCTTTTTATGGGACACCTTCACCTATCGCCACTGCTTCCCTGACAGCTCCAAACAAGTTATTTGATGTTATCGTTTCAACAGAAATCATTTACTGGGTATATCACCGTCCTGATTGCTGTCGGTAGTAGAAATAGTAGTACAATCTCGTCAGTTAAGTGGTCATGACCAGAAGTGGAAACGATCCGGTCTAAAACAGACCTTTTGAAAAGTCCCTTTAAAAATGCATTATGCTAAAACTGAAGCGGTGGTGGCCGTGTGGTTGAGAGACCTGGTCAGAAGATCCCGGATTCAAGTCATAGTTGTGGAAATTATTCTTTGTTTCTTTTTCAAGACAAAAATTGCATTAGTTTAAAGAAATCATGTGATGTATATGTGAATGAAATATTAATATAATGATGGAAAATCATTATATTAATATTTCATTCACTTATTAATCATTTATATTATTTTTTCAATATCTTATTAATCATTTTATTACATTAACATTGCCAAGACGTTAGGCCAAGTGTTTAAATCTGCTGTTTTCTCGTGGTCTTAGGATTTTGTCTCATTAATGGGACCACGAGGAAGAATTTCGTAGTTCTATTTGTATATTCAATAACCTATTTCTATTTATCCACCTGTATGTACCTATTCCACTAATGTGACGATCGTCGACATTGCGCTTATTGTGCATGCGCTTAAGTTCAAGATCTTACGCTATTGGCTGGCATTATATTGCGAAGTGGAATGATGGACCCTGGGTTGCGACGCTCATGAATGAGCTCTATATGAGGATGAAACCGGGAAAATGGTCCGACTTTGTAAAAGTCCAGTATTTGCCCACCTAGTGGTTATCGTACGGAGGTCATAAACTTGATTGGGCCTTAATTGAGTCGTGGGAAGATGCTACAACTCAGAATTCGGGTAATCTAATAGGTATTTTGCACATTCATTTCCTTTAGCTACCATTTAATTTATTTGAAGTTTGTAATTTACGATTCAATTTAATTATTAAGGAATATCGACGATCCTTCACTACTTCTTCGGCGTGTCGAACTGTTGATGTTATTCCAACGATATGTTTAATTTCTTTTTGAAAAGTGTTCCATCATTTTTATCGTCTTACCGTCATCAAGTCAGATTGTCTACCAAGAATGGCACCAGTCAACTTTGACGTTAATTTTAACGCGCTCAGAAAAACGCATAGTACGCCATTTTGTCATTCGCGTACACTCCACAAGATACAAAAAAGAAGTTTAATATTGATAGCTACTAAAACTTGTAGTGGTGAGTCTGCAGTTTCTTAGTTTTTAGTTTTTTTACGCGGTAGTCGTGGCATAGTAGCAGCACCGTTGTGTTATTAAAATTTATGTCCAATAAAAATTTCATATACCATTATGTTAATAATATGTAGAAGTTAATGTATTTTGGGTATTTTGATGTATTTTACATACTTTGGTATTATAATTTACTACAGATTTAGATTGATTTAATTATAAATTTTATTATCATAAACGACTTTTTGGCGTTAAACAAGTTAATGACATTTTAAAGTTGTTTAATAAAATGCCGCATAAATATTTAAACCATTGATGCGTATAAATTAAATGTTTTTTTAATGTGAAAATTATAATCTAATATAATGGATTTATGGAATTGTATTCTCAATAAAGGTTACGTTCTTAACTTACATTTTAACTCGGACGACGGAAGGATGGAGATTATAAGTTTAACGTATCTGAGTGGTATCGTAACAGTAAAACGGCTGAACCGATTTTGATCTTTTTTTATTTAAATATGAATTTAATAGAGAGTGCTCTTAGCTATGTTTGGAAATTGTGCGTTCTGCCGTTTGGAAACCGTTAGCTTTTTCGAGCAGATCATATGATAGCAGCAAATTAAATTGCTGCTATCAACTGGTATCGGGCTGTTTAAATTTTTAATTTAAATAGTTTTTATTTGCTGAAGCTGAAGTAAACAATTCATTGAACACGCGTGGTGTGTCATGGCCTGTACTCCTTATCTATAAGGAAGGCCAGTGCCGCAACATGGGCACGTTTAAAAGACAGTTAATGATGAATATAATAATACCTATAATATGTGTGATTACTATACAAATCACAGATTTAGATAAAAACTAATATCACTGGAATTGTGGAGATGTAAAAGATTAAGTTACTTAGTAACTGAATTAGAAACTGCTGTCTTTGTAACGAGCATCGTGTTCACTAGTTAGCATTCAAACATAGAGTTTTTCTTTGAAAATAAATAAATGTAGAAAGCTCTAAGCATCTGCTGTAAGGACGTGACCACCGCGAGTGTGTGCCCGCCCTTACCGTGTACTGCGACCGACCGTGATAAATACTTGTGTTCTGATTGGGAACAGTTTATGGATAATGTTTGTATTTATGTCTATATGAGTATGATTAAGATGCACAATTGGGTTTCCACATGATGTGCAATAAATGATTTGAGTTTGAGTTTACGCCCGGACATAAGCTGGGCATAAACGTTTTTGCCAGTCAGAAATTAACGCTCCGTTACAAGCCTCTAATTAAGGGGTTTCTCGTATTTTTTTGTTATTTATTGATTCGCTTTTGTCTCATTTATATCTACAAATTCACATTAAATTCATTATCTACAAAGTAACATTACAGACATACATAAATATGGCATTTTTGTAGACTGTGTATTCCTATATTTCCAGTAATATTTTAAAATATGCCATAGCTATATGTAATAATACAATTTTGCTATCAGAACGCATGCAAAACTAATTTTTATTTTATTATAGAACATGAACCACGTTGGTTGGTTGCGTTTTGCCGAGTGTCCTGATTTATCACTGCGATATAGCTCTGCCTTTTTGTACCAGAAATTTATAGTGCCAATCAGTATAACGAGGCCTTGATTCTTGGAACAGTTTTATATTGAACTGTTTCTATTATTGTAGTAATCGAGTACTTTATATTTTTACGGCTGCTTGTTATGATTACCACCTGTGTGGGAAATTGCCAACACGGTGGTAAAATCACCTGGATGAATTAAAGTTTATGAACTTTTATAATTTATATTTTTTCTATTTATTGACCTGGAAAATAAATTATACATTTCATTTATTTTGAAATGCTGAACGTTTCCTTTTGAAATACTTTAACAATAATCTTCTGATTTATTTAGGAAATGGTATAGAATATTTGTACGTTATTTAATTATCTTGATTTAAAATTTAATGCCGGCTGAGGTGAGACGGTTACATTTTTTTTGCGGGAATACTTAAAATCTCGACTGACTATACAAAAATGATTACTAAAAGCGAGGCAAATATTTAAGAAGCTCTAATGGGAATTATTGTCAAAACTGCTCCATTTATCAAGATCATTCGTTCGCACTCACTCCACGAACACGTACCGAACTCCCGAACGGCGAACTTCAAATTCAGAACTCGTGCCTTGCGGTAGCCATGACAACGGGATAACTCCATTTCTACTTATCTACCCATATGGTTACCAATTACAACTTTATTTTTTAACCATTAAGGTCTAAGTTTGATTGAACTTTATGTTTTTTTTTAATTTAATTGATTTTACTTTTTAATTGCTACACAAATGCAGTTGTTGTAATCTCTATTTCTGTAACTGAGAGTATATAATTCTGTGACAATAAAAAAAGCAAGTTTGCCTCGTCAAGTTCGGCAGCTAATTGGGAATTCCATAATTAGAGCTCCCGGAGATGGTTTTGGCTTGTTCGGGACATTCCTTGGTTTTTGCAGATCTTATTGTGGTTTCCTTGGAAACCAGGGTCTTTGGACAAGGAATGAATTATAATAGCTACTGTATTACACGCCTCACTTCGTAAACTAAGATCAATAATGTAAGTTCGACTGTATAATTTTTGACCGTTCATTTTGGGACGAAGTTGAAATAAGTCTTATTGTCTTAACTTGAAATATGCATTTAAAAAAAATACCTACTGATATAAATATGTTCCATCAAGTGGGCAAAGTACCTATTATTACTGTTTAGAATGGGATGTTACCCATCAAACACTAAGAAACATACACAGCCGACACGTTCAAGATAACACATATATAGTATAGTCCATTTAGCTAATTAGTAGCTTCGTTTTTACTTCCAAACGAACTTTACACAGGTTATCTTTATTGGCAGATATCGCTAATGGACGGACGGACAATCTTTATTGATATTTAATTTAGAGCAGGTACGACGGTAGGTATATCTTTGGTGATGGCTTTTTATGTATTCGGTCAGCCTTTAAAAATGGTCAAGTATCGGTTTGCTGACTTTTTATTTAATTTTATCACTTTATTGTGTCATTTAATATCACTATCGCATTTTTATAATCTACTAGCTTTTACCTGCATTTTTTCTGGGATAATTTAACTAAAAATTTAAAAAATATATATATTAAGCTTTAGTTAAGTTGAAATATATTAACTAAATCAAAAAGATTGGTTGAATAGAGAGCATTCTTTCATTGATATATACTTTCCTCATTAAAATCTCCTCATTAAGTCTGTATTGCATCTATTGAATGTTAACAACAACTTTGAAGACCAGTAATGAAGTGACTGTCGCCTTCAAGGCGCCGTGACAGACAGACAGACAGACAGACAGCACAACAACCATTGTTAACTATTTTATTTAGAATGAGATGAAAGTATTGTGCTGTCGATCTCAAATGATGTTATGTTACTTTGTAATTAGCAAAAGTAAACGGTAGAATTTTCGTTGCATGATCTCCTTCAAAATGGAGTTATCGAATAGGCACTTAACGCATTTTTTTCAATTCACCCAGTTAACAAATAATTGATAGCTTTGACTTGTTCCACCAAAGCAGAGCACAGTAAAGAGTGCCCACTAGACTAATGTTCAAATCTGATGACCTCGGCTCGCTTGAGCATCTTAAAGGAGAGACAAGAAGAAATGTATAAAATTGACACATACTGGTCGAGAACCTTATAATAGCCATTCAGACTCGCTGTCATGTTGGAGAAGATCGCGGTAGGTACATCCGAAAGCTTGGTGGATCGACGATGTGAAGAAAATAACTGGATAAGGATGGTCCAGGAAGGAGGCCTACACCCAGCAGTGGTCACGGAGGGCTGCAGATGATGATAGTCACAATACCATAAAGGCTGACGTTTTTTGTAGACAAATTGGTACCTCCATGACGTCACATTCTCATCATCAGTATAGTTGACAAGTTTATGACAACGGTCTGATATTAGCACTCCATTACTTTGGTGCGTGGGCGCCGAAGTACAGTGGTCGAGAAAAATGGTAGCCATATACTAGCTTTTGCCCGCGGCTTCGCCCGTGTGAGTTTCCCACGGGAACATGTAATTTTTTGGGATGACAGGTACCCTACCTATGTCCTACTCCGTAGTTCAAATTACATGTATGCAAAATTTCACGAAGATTGGGTAAGCAGATAAAGCGTGAAGAGGTAACAAACACTTACATTCGTATGTATAATATTAAATCGGATTTACTCTCAATAAAACCCCTCAAATGGTAATCAATCAGATTTGCACAGCAGGGATCTTGTGAAGTCAAAATAGTGTCCCAATGCTTTTTCAACATTGCGTGTAATAAGACTTACTATTGAAAAACCATTTATTTTTTATAGCCGAGAAGCCGATTGCTTACCTATTAGTCTCATTATTAATATTGCATTTTAAACATTGAAAAAATATAAAGAGTTACAATTCTTGTCCAAATATTCAATTAGCTTCCAAAACTAAAACCATAGTTCTGAAATATTTGGGGCATAGATGGTATTTTGGTCTACTTTATATGTGTGGGTGCCATTTTTTATTTTTGAGTAATAAAAAGTATTGACTGTACAATACAAACCTACGTACAGTCCAAAACCAATTTTCTACTCATTCAAGCAACTAATTCGGCGGCGGATATGACCGTCATTAGGACATCTCCGGCGTCGTCGGTTTTTTAACTTTGAGGTTATAAAACTTATAAAAACCGCGCTACATCTTATTCCGGGCCCATTACGCGAATAATGATCTCAATTTGGCCATTAAGTGGTATCACTTGGCATAATTTAATTTTATTGTAATAAATATTTCTTCATCTATGAATAGATTTTCTCTGCGGTTGTTCCGCGTGATTATAATTCTATTATTGCTTGGTTGTTATTGTGAAAATTACTCTATTAATTGTCTATTTCCTTACACGCAAAATATTATCCAAATCAAGCATTAAGTTTAACTGCTCATTACAAACAAAAGCAAATGACTACATAATACAAAACAAAGTCGCTTCCCGCTTTTTGTCTGTCCCTATGTATGTTCAGATCTTTTAAACTACGCAACGGATTTTGATGCGGCTTTTAACAGATAGAGTGATTGAAGAGGAAGATCTAGGTGTAGAATTTATTATTATGGTTTTACACGAGCGAAGCCGGGACGGGCCGAACTATGAATAAATGTCTAACTTCACAACACGTGAGCAAAATTTATTAAACATTGTCTTTGTTAGGCTGAACCTTGCAAAGATTGGAAAGTAAAATTTGAAGTGACGTGCAATATTAAAATTGATTGCAATATGCCAAACATATTTTCCTTTATTCCAATGCCAATAAGAATATATTTAACTAATGCTCTCATAAATCAAACAAATTAAAGATTAAAATCAGCAGGATGTCGAAGATGCCACTGTTGCAGGAAATCCTATCGGACTTGTATCAAAAAGTAATTAAAACTACCTCAAACCATACATCAGAACCTGGACTTTGCTTCCGTCCCTGTTCTGTAAGTCATCTAACTCTTAGTTAATCTTAAGCTAGCTGATTTATCTGACTGTTAATTAAATATGACTGTTTCACTGTGGCGGAGAAATGGCTGAAAAGAGCTTGAGTGTAAATTGAACTGAATCTATTCAATTTTCAGTTTCCAGTAGTTTGTTGCTTGTGAGAAATAACTATTTAATATAAAAATTGAAGTGAAAAAGTGAAGGTCTAATTTCTAAATAAATGTTTTGAATTAGAATTAGAATTCTTTGATTTGATGCAGCTTCTGATGAAGCCATCGAAGTGGCTTGAAAAAATTTAGTATCTAATAGAGCGTTTGTGGATCAGTTCGTATCAGAAATAGATGAAACCCGAAGACGAGGTGCATGGATTGCGTAAAAGAAAGTATGAATAGGAAAGGAGAGAAATATCCATACTCCAGTATGTTTACTCTTGCCAACTCACTTAAGACTCCCTTTTTCTTTTTTAGAAGAAGAGCTTTGGTAGATTTGCCATTTACACGCAAAGAAGAATTTATTATAGTTCTTGAAGTAAATCAATTAAATAAATTATTCAATTCAAGAAAATCTTTTAAGCCATTTTAAGATTATCGGGTTAACGCAGCAGGCCGTCTTGTTGATTATGCCTATTATATATCCCTTTCTAATCAAGTGTCATCCTATCTGTATTCTTGCGCATTATTATAGTGTTCGTCACAGATCTATATAACATCGAAGCAGCGTGAATCAGCGAGACACACAACATCCTGCGGTAATCTGAAATGCGATAAACTAGGAACATGCAAAAGGAGGATCCGGGTTCTAATCCCGGGGAAATTGTGACTAGTTCAGCTTGAGTTATTTTATGCTGACAGAGTTGACGCGGTGGGTGTTTATGCTGATCGCAGTGCCTCATTGGGAACAAAATCGTACGTATAGTAAAATTATAAATATAAAAAAAAATAGAATGGTCCACAGCTTATCTGGTGCTTGCTTGTGGTGAATTCGCAATTTTAGCAACATCCATTGTAATTGTTTTTTTATTTCAACTTATGTATTAAGCTTCTGTATTATGCTCTGTGATGAATATTATAATAATTGCTTCATCTCCTGTATTTTCAGCAGATCTATTTATTAATGGTAAAGTAGGATGCCCGTCTCCTCTATTGAAAAGCAGTAAAGCTCGCCCCCATCCATCACCTCTAGACATACACATACATCACGCTCGCCCGGCGTCGTTCGTCGACAGTTATTGCAGCCCTCAGCTGACTAACGCTGGCATCCGACATTTAGGGAACGGTTTTGACAATAGTGGGCCTTTTGGAAACTGTTTCAGCCTATGGGTTCCAATGGGGCGTTTTGAAAAGTCAACTATTGTCGGACCATCGCTGAATTTATTGTTCGTTTTCAATTTTGGGTAATGGTGTGTTTGACTTTGTTCGTGCGCCTGGATGAAGCGCGAAATGTTTTTGTAAAAATTGATGGTTTGTTGGCACAGAGCTACCTCTATAGCTAAGTCTGCTCAAGGGATATATAATTTTAGTTATCTATGTGAAAAACATGGAGTTCTTCAAAATGGGCGTGAATAGATTTATTCAGTGCTGGTGACACGCGTGTGACACCCCGTGTTTCATGCGTCCATATCCATCAGCTACGCTACGGTGACCTCTTCCCATCAGATGGGCCGCATGCTTGTTTGCTTGCTCAGTACTTTAAAAAATTAATAAAGAGAAAAGTAAACACTGGATTTTTTTACATAACAGCTTCAAAAATGTCACAAAACTTATAAAACTTAATTCGTCTAAACTTTGCAAATGACTATTGCAACATTTATCGCGTTTCCCAAGTTGTGCCCTTCAATACGGAAGTTTTCCCCGATTCCTCTCCCTCATAAATATCAGGGGCATTAAAAAAATCGCCTCTCCCCAAACCCGGCAACTTTAAACCCGGCCGATCGCATCTTAATCCGACAATAAGAGGAGCTCTTTATCTCAAACTTCAATACGGTTTCTGTAGAGGTCGATTCACATGGAAATGAATTTATGACATTCCAATGTATTTTTTCTCTTGAAGTATTAGTTTATTAACTAAAAGAAAAGAAAACAAATAAAATAATTTTACTAAATATAGCCAAATTAAACTGAATAAACCTAAATATAACTAAAATGTTCTCTTTGAATCAAAACTAAATGAATCGTCGTGACAACACATCGTGTCAAAAATTATGCAATCCCGCGTCAATATATTATATGAAAATTAATAAAGATATGTAACACTATTACCTCCATGTGAGCCAAGTTTTACCAGGATCAAAATGACACATCCCTCGCGTTAACACTCCGGTCACGTTTGGCGTCATCTTGCGCCGCTCTGTCTTGCCTCTGTTGTTCAATTAGACTCGATGTTGAACGGATGAAATACTTTCATAGAAATAGAGCAAAATATTTTTCCTTTTATTACACACACAATCCGTATAGTTGGGTGCTATTGGAGTCGGAGCTTATAAAATTGGTGCGCTGAGTGTGCATCTTGTATAGCATTGTGTATTTTATTCTGTTTCCATTACCTTGTGGTTAAAACGATTCGGTTGAAAAAAAAAATTAACAGACTGTCTCATGATATTTAATCAAAAGTGTATTTATTTTTATTCATGACCTTTGTTTATAATATGTTCTTTATTTTTGTTGCAGGTACGGCCTCTACTTATGATAAATCCGGGTATGCTATCATAGAACTCTCTGGGGTCATCCTTTTTTGTAGTAACTAATTGTGGCGAGCAAGATCCTTTCTTGAAAATAAAACACGAACTTTTTCCATCACGAAGTCTAATGGTTTTCATTATGACATGTTTGATTTACAGTTAATGATGTTCCCAAAGTTTTCTAAATGTCCATACTTCGTGTGTTCGCCCGCGGCGGGTCTGAGCTACTGTGTGTCGCCATTGCTCTGCCGGAGGCTGTACCTACGTAGGATTGGTAAATTTCATGTACAGTCGTCGTTAAATATTATTATATGGGTTGTTAATCCGTCCACTGTTATAATATACAATACAATTATCACACACTAGCCGCGTTCTGGGGCTTCGTTCCATAGACATTTTGATTATCCAGTAGAATATTATTAACATGATTGAGTATAACTCAAAATCGAATTATTTATTATCATGTATTTACAAAGGTTATAATTTACTATTATGTTAGTATGTGTATAATGATTAATTACGGGTAGGTATATATTTCAAGTAAAGTTTGAAGATACTGTCTCTGTTCGTTGACAAGGCATGGAGGTTCAGAAAGATAGATCGGTTTAAAATAAAATAATTTCAATGCACTAACAACTTGGAAATTTCAGTTAATAACGCTAGCCACGATTCACGGGGCTGTAACCTCAAAAATCTGCTACATATTCCCCTCACGCCTGTCCTCCCCTGATCTACTTCACAAGTATTATAATTTCTGCCATCCGTTTTATAAGTCGTTTTGCTTTCCGGGAAACTTATTTTGATTCATCATTTATAGCAAGATTTTGATTGAAATCTGTATGGAATACAAAACTAAGACACCCTAATACATAGTTTACATATAATTTTATAGTATGTAAGTAAACTGCATATTCATTTAAATTTGTTGGACGTTGCGTTTTAAATTACAAATTGAACTTGTAATTCAATGGCTTTTTCCATCATTTTGCTTAAAACTCGAACAATTATGATAGATTTACTATAAAAGCTTGCGACGACCTGATTTTTGAAAACCTTATTTACGAACATGCCCTATGTATTACAACAAAATTCCACAAAAATTGTTACTAATTATAACCGATGTACTTCACTAGTTTATATTATTCGTACACGTAAAGTCGTTTGCAAAGTAATAAATGTTATATTTTTATGGTATATGATTGCGGTGCTTGCCCTGGCGATGGATATTTTATGATTGTTGTAAAATCACCCTCATCGGAACTAAGAAAGAATGAGTTTCAAACTTATAGTTCATTAAATATAGAGGGACAATATTAACAAGACTGCCATTTGTATTATTTGATTTGGTACATTCGAAACGTAAAAAAATAAAAATATTAGATACATTCATTCAGTTGCTATAAAGCTTTCTCTTACATTTCTGTACTTTTCTTGGCTTTTGATATGTGCCAGGTTATTTAAAATCATGTTGGTTGTTTTAATATAAATATACGTATTAAATGGATAACCGACAAATATTAATTTATTACGTCTACAGAAATTAGATGAATAATATAGTTATATGTAATAACTATGATTTCTTTAATTATACCCAAAACTAAAATCATCCTCACGGCGCCAAGCGGGGATTTCATTAATAAAAAGCTTATTTCTTATCAAAAATCAGTTTTGAAGTTATTATTAGTTAATTATTCGTTAGTTAATAAAAACACAATAAAGAATATTTATTATAAAATGTCCTCTTCTCAATCCGTAAACATTATAATTAAATGTTTAGTCGGTAATTCAGTTATGGCATTTAAATAATATTCAGTATTTTTAAAGGAATCTTGTGCATCATTTGTTGGTAATTTTTATAAATTATAAGATACTTTAAATAATTAGTTTTTTAACTGAAAATTGTTTTAAAGTACGTTGACCTGTATGTATTTATAAAAGCATTGTACATACATATAAGTTCAGCGCGGAATGTCATACAGAATCAACAAAGACTTTCGACTGAAATAACGAAATATCCGAACAGACGAATGTCAAACAAAACGTACTTGTATATTGATCTGTTGTATCTTGTAATAAAACGCAATTTTATTGATCGACGGTGACTTTAGTTTTGTTTTAAAACAGTAGGAATCTGGAACCCGTTATGGTGTCTCGCAAGGGTGTAGTCTCGGTCCAGTTGTCATTGTAGATTCTGTCGTAACTGATGCGTTGTAGAGTTTGATTTGTGGTGATAATGGTGATTCGTGTGACTGTTTAACTTGTGATGTGCAGAGACCGGTACGCCCGGTACACTAACCAGTCTGTGAGAAAGGCGACTTCGTGAAATTCACGTCTGCAACGGTCTTCGATGCGCCGGAGTCTGTGTCGGAACAATTGTTTTTCTGTCACCTTATTATGTGTTTGCTGATCGTAAGATAGCTTCTCGATTTTAATACTTAATTAATGCAAAGTATATCAGTTTGTGTTGTAACAAAACTGTAATTGACTTGATAAAGTTATAAATAATACACAATTCATTGTTTGTTTCAAAATGTTTTCGTTTTTATAACAGGAAAATGTCATGAAAATTTAACATATTAGGGAATGGAATAGATTTGTAATTTATTATCACTACTAAAAAATCGTATAATTTTAATGACTTGTCATCTGACAGGTGTTTACGGTCGTTTATGCCTGTTCCGTCGGGGCTGTCCAATCAATCTTTGGCCAGCCCGCTGCTTGCACCACGTCGAATCTGAATCGGGGTGGTCTCCACTGTGCGCCTCTGGCTAGTGCCTCCACCTCAGATAAACCATGTTTCGAATTTCGCTTCTGGTTCACTTAATTTAAATAAGATTTATTTTCGAAAGTATATTATCATAGTTTTAGCTAGTGGAATCCGATTTAACTAAGATTTTTTCCCATATTATTTTAATTATTTGTAATTTAATTAATCTTTATACCATTGCGCATACGCAATGCTGTTTCGTACCTTAGTTTTGAAGTTTAGTAGCTCTTATATCTTTCTGTGGAACCTGCCCTTCGTTCTCCGTGTCACACTGGCCTGCACTGTGGTCTATTGGAGCGCAACTAATTTAATGCCTATTAAACCCAACCTTCATTAACTTCAACGAATTGTTTCCTCATAGCTTCTTAGATAGTTTTGACATTTTAATTACGTTTTAATTATTAAAATGCGCTGCCTTTTATTAGTAACTTTGCGCTCCGGGGTTCTACTTTCGTGAGAATTTTGAGTTTAAAGTTAGTTCAGCTCCACTCATATACATATACCAAAGTCGTCACAATCGTCGTATTTTTTTGGGAAATAGCAGCAATAGTTCCATCGTTATTATTATGATATTAATTGGACTATTATTAAGTAAGTATACTTTTTTACTAATTTCTGTTCATTTTGTAAACTATCTGTAAAATTTAAATGTCTATAAATGTATTTGGGATTTATTTTATGAATATTAAGCAATATTACAGTTATTTTTTGGAATAAATATATCTATTTTAACATTATCGTTGTGCCCGTGAACACAAATTGAAAGAAGGAAATGCCACATTTGGTCCACTGGAGATTTATTACTTAAAAAGACCGGCCCACGCATATCTACAGCGTTCTGTAATAGCTCACAAACTAAACTACTTATCTGAGCAAATAAAAGAAAAATGATTGTTTAGGCAAATAGAAATAACAAATTATTAGACATAAGATTTTTCTCAGACCATAGTATCTAATTATTTAATTTGAAGGGATTATGAGCAATAGCTATTAAAATTTTGCAGACACAATAATCAATAATACATAACACAATATCATTAATGCCCTTTCTTCCGATTAATATTCTAGAATGAAGTGGAAAATCAGTGCACCGAAACTCTTAAACGGATTACAAACAAAATTAATAAACAGATAAACAAATAAAAAAGAATTAGTCTAAACACAGCTGGAGCAAATACAGGGAAAACATCAATATAACATTTTATTATGAATGTCGATTAAATTAATAAGCTACAACCATTGGAATTTTAATTTGGAAGCTAACAGCACGAACAAGCGCATAACCATCAGAAATTACGGGCATCGCATAAATGTTCTTAATTAATTTGAAAATGCGTAAAACTGAACGCGAACCGACCATCGCTCCCGCCGGCCCACTTCACTCCATTACTAATTCTACGAACAAACCCACTGAATTAAAATAAAATAGCCATGCATTATCTATTACACTTCCGTTCATTGGATTTTCAACCTTAATCTCAACACCCAATTAAAGATAGCGGGGAAAATTTGCGTGAGTGCTTGAGGGTAGTATAAGATGTTTTTGTTTGAGTAGGGTCGTTGTGCGTATCTAGATGGCGCTGCAAGTTGTTTTTTAATCCGTAATGGCCGCCGGACGCGATAACGCACGCATGATATATTGGAGGCTTGTGGAAATATTTGGGAAAATTATATGTAGGTGCGGCGAGAGATCTTTTTACATTGTCGTCGGTTTTATTGAAATAATATGAAAATTAAATGATGCAAAAATACGAAAAATGTGAACTAGAATCAATATTAGTATACATTACAATCAATATAGTAGTATTAGATTGTCATAATCTTTCGTTAAGTACGCTTATTCTTACTGGTTACAGAAATGCTCTTCGAAGATCGTTAAAATACGGGAAGAAAAAGTAGGAAAGCGGACCCTGGGCTCCGACGCCTAGCGGCGGCGAAGGAAGGAACCGGGAAAGAGTTTAGATGAGAGAGAGGGTTACAAATTTCCGTAAAGAGACAGATAACAGCACATTGTTGGCATAAACTTTTGTCCTACTCTTATCACACTTTCCTATAAAGTTCTTTCTGAAGATGGGCGCGAATAACAAAGCAACATAAACTTAAGTACTACCTAACTCAAAATTAATTCGGTCCAAAATTTTTGTTGCATTGCAATCATTAATGCTAATAATAATTTTATAATTTATTTTCAAATTGAAATTTGTCAGCAACAAATATGGATACCAAAAAGCCGCCTCCATATTTCCTTCGCTGGCCGGCAACGGTAGCGGTCAGGTTGTGCCATAATTAATAGAGTTTAGGCACGGGACGGAATCGAACCAGGGACCGCCTGCTGTGGCCGCGCCCGATACCACCGGGTTGCTAATGTTGGTTACTTAAATCGGCTGTGTGATAGAGATATGTTTGTTTAATGTTGAGAGCAGGTGCTTATTTTAGTGCATGTCTAGTCTGAGTATTGCTGGATTACATGCTCGTTTAATTTTTTTATAAGCTTTCATAATCACATTTAAAAGTAAAGCTTTTGTCAGTGGAATGTCTTCGTCGTGGTCTCTCTCTATAAAGACTAGTTTAATGCGAGACTTCCTGATATAACACCTTTCTTTTTTAGTGTTACTCTGTTTTGATATTTCTGTGCCTTACCTACTTCATTCTACTTTTCCTTCTATGATATATCTGAAGAATGCATCGTGCCATATATTATGTGTTCTTCCGAGTACATTTTTGTTACCACAATTGGTACAAAAGGCGGATTAGAAATAACATTCTCCACAAGTCAACCTTCAAGAACCTTCAAGAAAAACTCAATTTTCTAGAGCCGTAGGGCTGGACAAACTGTTGTGTAGACAACAGTTTGGCCAGCGATTCTGTATGTAGAAAGTAACATATCGACTGAAGTAAGATTCTTAAACAAATTGATAAATCCTGTCAGAAAGTTAAAATCGTCGCCGTGAAAACTTTTAAAATAAAAACTACATGAAAGCTCGTTCCAAATTTTCAATTCATATTAAAATTTCATAGTTTTTCTCAGGAATGTGAAGAATTATAATGCTTCGTGTACACATTGTATCGTTACACCATTAGCCCCGAGGGAGCCACCACTCACGCCCATAATGCGAGCTATCGTCACATAGTTGTCGCGTTCCGTTGTTAAAAATAATAGCGGAATTGGAGCAATGATTACTGTCCCATGTCGCACTGGCTACGGGCAGTGGACAAACGGAAATTCGCGTTTCAAAATGTCCAAGTTGCGCAAATTGCAGAAAAGAAGAAAAATACAGTTTATCCAGAATTATTAGAAATGTAGACCTTGTAAATTTAAATGTCTGTTAAATGTACAACGTATGTTTATCGTATTCGGTGGTATATATAGGGCAAGTTCTATACCCTAAGTGTTGAGATCATTTTCGCTAGTTTTTCTTATGTCAGCTAATATGTCAGCATACGAGTATGTCAGGACCTCACATGCCAGCGGTGGCAACTAGTAAGCGAAGTAACTATTACCCTTACTAACCATAGCAGTACTTAGTCCTTATCTAAGCACTAACACAGTACTGCGCGATGGTCTGTGACTCCTCTCGGGTAAAAGCCTTAAAATTCGGATTGTTAAGTAGTGGTTTTCTCACTAGACTGCATTGATTGAAATGTCAATAAATAATTTACAGAACATAAAATTGGTTTACAATTTGCTGATGTCTAAGGACATTTCAAAAAGTCCAGTCATAACCAAATACCCGACTACGGTAGCGTAAAGCTAGTAATTAGCCTCACGGATGCGCTTGCATTCTTTGTCGTGTTTTATTGCGTTTTCACGTGTCCGTCGGTGCATAAATTACGTCCACTAAAACAGAAAGGCATTGAGCACAGTAACGCCCTCTTTAAAGAATAAACAGAAGCATGTGATAACACAACTTTATTGCGGTATTTATGCGGTTTATTTATAGATAAGTAAGTAAGGATCATCATCAATACCTATTTTTATCATCGACCAATATCCACCAGAAGCGTCCAATGTTTTATGTATCTTCCGAAACATTTTGCAAATTTAGATTTTCGGTCACCTGTGCCGTCGACCACTAAGCTCGTAGTAATATAGACAAATCTATATTCTGGACTTTGCAATCTACCTTAGCAGATAAGCTTCCTGAACACCTCATTCCCGGCTCTCCTTAAGATAGCACCTTGAAATCGGAAAACGATTTCATTTGCATCCTCCTGGATTTGATAAAGCTATTATCAGTTCCCCTCCGCTCGCGCCTCACCCCTCTCCCTATTTGAATAAGAAAGCCATCAGCGCGGCGACAATCTTCTACAGGAGATGGGAATGGGACAATCTGCTTTTAAACGTTTTCAAGTATTTCAAAGAGGAGGATCGGGATGTTATTTATTTCTTTCGATTTTTGGAACCTCAACAATATATATATATATAGTTAAGTTAGCACAAATTGGTATTCAAACATAAGCCTTTTGGAAAGTCTGGTAGAACTGAAGAGAAATCTGGAACAACAAACAAACAAGTCCAAAACGCACTTCGTACCAGACATCGTTGCAGCATTCTCAATTCTTCAATGCACCGCTTGCAGTCCTTTGTGCACTATTGTCTGCGCTCAATCGCGGTCTATATTAATGAATACGTGGTGCTTAGAGAGAGGATGTGGGTATGCAGCACGCTATGTGATGAAATTTGAATTTCGTAAATAGCCACAAATACCATCCTACCTTTTGGCGCATAACGCAATTAATTAACGTTGATAAGAAATGGTATTGGGCGGGTTATGTAGGCCAAAAAACAAACTAATTGGGTTCTGACTCCTGACTGATGGCAAAAGATCGAGAGACAAGCCGAGGATGGTCCGACGAACTGTCGGCCTTCGACGAAGGATGACAACTTGCGAGGTATTTAAGCGATTTGGAATAGCAAGGCGAGGCTTTCGGGTGCTTCCTCACTACTGGGAGACCTGTATTTAAAAAAATGCATCTTGGACATGGGTGGAAAGCAAATATACTTTTCCTTATGGGGTTCAACGCAGAATGTTAAGATATCAACTTTTTCGTTTTTTTTTTAAATAAGTTGCATCGTCTCTACCCTCGTTATTTTAAATGACAAATGATTCCTTAAAAAAAGTTATTCAACAATATTTTGCCAACACTTCGCCTGCGCGTCCTCTACAAATATACAAGTTACTGCTGGCATTAGTAGAGTGCTTTCAATTTCGTGGTTATTGGCAGAGTGGTAGATGGACTGTTAAAAGAAGATGTACGTATGCATCGCCCGCCTGGCCGTTTGTCTGACTGTAAATGCAATGAGGTTTTGAATACCACTAGAATATTATTATACAAATTTTGCCCTCTGAATTAGTAATGTATTTTTTTTTCTTACTGGTTGTTTGAAACATCCATGATATGATACATCCATGGGAAAATTCTGCCCTGTTTTTGTATTTTTGCAAACCAATCGGTGAACAGCACATACATAGAAAAACAAATATTATTTTACACATTTCTAGAGTTCCGATTAGTAAATGCAAGTTGAGTATGGAGCCATATTCAACCTGTATCTCCACCCCTGGACCAGCTGCGACTCAGCAGCTTTAAGCAATAACTGAAAACATTTCTCCAAAACTCGCACCTTCCCAGTCCTTGCAAGTCCGGCCAGCAAATCTGAGCCTAAATTGGATCGAATTTAAACAATTCACTCCACTTACCCTGATTCGACAACTTTATTCACCTTTATGATTCCAAGACGAATCCCTATTTGTAGAATAATAAAGAACAAATTCGAGTAGGATGAAGTTTCCGAAGTGCAAATATAAATTTGCGCGTTTCTAGATGTCGCTATTACGGTAAACTAGATCGTTTGCGTTAGAAGCACGCGCTAGTCTCGAAAACTTAGAGGTTTATTCCTTTTGCGGTGTTGACAGTGGACCCCCGTATGAAGGAGAAATCTGCACTCCGGTTTCCAGAGACACACGTAAATGGCATTATTTTAATTACATTCCAATCGGGTTTATGCCCAATGCTGGTTAAAACCGTTCAGAAGTCTGCTTCAAATGAATTGATACGGAGGGGTTTCGGGTTCTTTGAAATTGAGCAATTTAGTAGCAGATGCTAAGTAACAGCCAATCGAACGAAATAACTCAGAAAATTGATCTACACTAAGTGTAACTAAATAATTTTAATCGTCCCTAAACATTTTGGAACGATTTAGTGAAATTAAGATAAAATATTGGTGTTTGAGGGAAACAAATCACAGGATACAAGGACCGCGTCAGCTTACCAACCGATCGCTTATTTTTCCATCCCCCTTTAAACCGGACCACCTTCATACTTCCTAATAGAGTAATTTACAGGGATAGAGTAATTTGCGCCTCAAACTAAATTGCCAGTTGTATGAATTCAATATTATTGCATAAGTAGAAGTTGAAGAAGTATGTTGTAATTGAACTTATAGTTTTTGCATGTAGTCAGCACAGCATGTTAGATTTATCTATTTTCTGAACATATTCCGCTATATTTCACTTGATTTCAATGGCGGCGGCGCTCAAGGCACCGGGATGATGATAAGATTAAAGACAGATTATAATGCAAACAAAGTATATTTTCTAACTTTCTGGATTTCAAGGCGCGGCTGTTGTGTGTATGTGTCATAAAGTTGAAGTTTCGTTATAGTACCTATATCGGTTACCAATCCATTCACAGGCCATTCTCAGTCGATTCTAGCCGAAGCGCTCGCTTCGAAATGGAAATCACCTTGTTCGCCGGATTTACTGCTAAACGTTTGCCGTTAATTCTGTTGAGAGCTTTCTTATTTTAATTCACTCTGCTACAATTGGCAATCGATTTCGAAACGATTCTGTAGGCATTGGCGTGCTGTTGTCTAAAGCACGGTTTATATTGAAACAGATTAGATTTAAATTTTTTGTGTCATTTAATTATATGCAGTGGACACTTTTGGAAATTAAATAATGCATTTTTTATTAATCAACTCTTATTTATATTTCCTGTCCAACAAAATCTTATTAATTTTCATAATTCTTCATTCTTACTGAGTTCTAATTCTGATCTATAATCTAATAGCAAAGATATTACTTCGGCCAAGTAATGATGACATGAAGCCATATCCATCATTACCTTAATCCCAGATGTGAGTCGGAAGTGGTCCTCAACCAACGACTATTAATACAAAAGTGAAAAAATAACCATTTTAATGTTTGTAAACTTTGGAAAACTTTTGGTTAGAATGTTTGCTGCTAGGAACGTGATCAATTAGCACCGAACTTACCTTGGAATTGTCTCGAATCAGACATTGCTGTTAGCACACCTCTTTGTTCTGAAGCTGTCAAGTTCCTGGATTAATTTAGGGCATAATAATAGCATAAATTGCCTGACTTCGCTTTTGGAATACATATTAAGTACTAAGAATGAGTAGATTTAGTATATCAACGGGAAGTGATTTGTCCTTTACTTAGAAAAGCTAAATACTAAATTGAATATTCAATTTAAAGTTCAATTAATACAGTTTACACATACTTATGCATGTGAAAAATATATCATTGATAACGTATTTATCTCACCCTGAAATATATCATTGTATGTTTAAAAATCTCCACATTTGCAAAACGTAAACTCGCACGCAATTTTATCATCAAAATCTTTGCAATCTCATTTCTCAGCAACGGGCATTGTTAACAACGACCAATAAACATTAGTAAATGCAGCATACACGCCGAATCGGGCAATGTTGCACATTCCCCTGGCGCGTATGGTCATAACGAATAATAACATCAATTGGATATCGGTGTGTTGTAAATGCTTTGTATTGTATTGTAATGGAATGGCTACAGAAATTATCACGTTGTCTCAAAGTTTATGGGTTTTTAACTTGAAAATATCTTGGGCTAGTATAATAGTGTAAATATATGTAGCTAATTGTGACTGGCTAGCTGTCTGTTTATGGCGTCGTGGGAATTCGAGAAGTGATATTATTGTGGTAATTCCTCATCAATATACATACATTCTTCGCCTTTAACTTGTAAATGAAATAGTATAGAATAAGACCATTTCACGATTATTTTCTCTTGTCTATTTAAATATTACAAGTTCGCATTCGCCCGTGTCATGGCCAACCCTATTTGTGTAAAAATGGACCCAACTAAAGCGTTATAATGTATTTAACTTCATTACAAATAGATAATTTCAATACAATACATATATAATTAACAGGAAATAGTTTTAATTGTTTTAAAATGTGGCCAAATAAGCGAGTAGTTCACACCCCGATGAACAATAAATCAAAGAGAGTGTGTTTTAAATCGCTGCCTTCCCTTAGAGGGCACGCGGCCCTTAACTTTTACGATTCTGTAAACACTTGGCCGGGAGTTTATCGCGTCGTTTTCAATATCTATAGGCCCTTGGACACGCAACCTGGGCGTCGGAATCTTGATGATGACAGTATACTATGAGGCATACCCCATTGCTCCGTTGCGCTCACGTTAACGTCCGACGGCATAGTTCTAAATGTGCATTTAAAAAAGTCTATAAAACTATGATAAACCTATTGCAGTGTCTCTACTAAGTGCGTAGCTTCTAATTGTTTCTTCTTGTAGAATAAATATTGCATACATGGATTTACGCCCAGTTTCTGCCCGGCTTTTTGGTCAGAAAATGGGTAAATACTGAGCGTAAACCCATCTTATGTGTGAATAAAATATCTATTACTCCCTAGCATCGATCGAGCATAATCGTGTATTTCTCGTCTGTAGATGGCGCTGTCTGTAATTATTTTAATTCTTCACGACTGCTTCTCGACCGTTTAGTGTCAAAACTGAGGATTTATGAAGCCGAATCACGTATTTATTGCGAAATTAACCGTTTAATCGCCTTAAATAGTGGCTATTCATTATCAATATTGACTGGTTTGTCTCGGTAATTGTTGCTAGTAATCTTTTATACCTAATTATGGTCTTTTTAGATGCAATTGCTATCTGCTGTAGCTAAATGTCTCGTTAAAATAATATTTGCTGTTTACGGTTGAGAGCCATATATGCCTTTTTTCCACGTAATGACACCAGAATAATATAAAACCACGCAAAAATTGTAAGCTCTTTTTTACTGCTTTACACTACGACTCTAGTTTTTATCACTCGGCTTCAACTATCTCTACACCAAAAATCACTCCAATCCCTGCTTCGTTTTGATGCGAAAGAAAGACAAACACACCATCTCATTTGTATGGAAGTATGAATATTATCTTTGCTTTATACTTTTCGAGTTGTTTTAAGTGAGGTTATACCGACTACGGTGCTCAATGGCCGAGGAATAAATCGGGAAAACGCTCAGATGAGAAATAGGTGATAGCGCAAAGTACCCCAATCCAACTACCGTAGCACTGGGGTAATAATAAACAGCTGGACGTCCGTTCCCACGGATGCAAATGAGTGCATCGGCGCGCAAGCGATACTGTCGACCGCTCTCTAGTGATACCGCGAAGGTTTTCCTACACTGCAAACGTATAACTATGCTTCTTTTTCTTAGAACCGAGAGAAAAAACCCCAACTTGATAGTACGATACCAACAGTTTTTTTAAAATTTCGGCATCAAATTGATAAAAATGTTCTTTCTACGCACTCAATGTTTCTTACGCGAAACATTGAGTGTTATATTTAGTACTTACTTCACGTGTGAATTTTTCAATATAACGATGCACATCACCAATCTTAATTGTCCTTCTGGCGCGAGAGACCAACACTGTTTCAATTATTTTCTTCCGGCTGCGGCATGCAGCAATGGTCATTCCGAAAATCTAGTATTTAAAAGCTATCTGTAACAAAATTGTGTACCTAATAAAAGTTTCATTTGCATGTTGGCTTTGACTTTGACTCCACAAAATATTATTAGACACAAATCTCCATATCGAAAACTGATAGCATTACGCTAATTAAACTCACAAAGAACAATCACTATAGTCAATAACTCTCACTATTTGACAACCCGTCGGTCGGTGTCCGTCGTCGTGGGTCGCTCGGGCCTGACGCAGCTCGGTTGTGGCCCACTCGAGCTCAGCCAACGGGACTAAGCTGGACGATAAATCTATCGCCTACGTTGTCACTGTGAACGCGGAGTACTGCGACTAAGGACTTGATTTGAATTCGCGTGATGAACCAAGTGGTCAGGTGGGGAATTGAATACAAAATGTTATCTTATCTTTTATTATGTTAATCTTAATTTATGTGGGTACTTATTTTTGTAAACACTAAAAGATAAAGTTATTACAAACAGAAACGAATCTAAATTCTGAATCTTTTTATCCTGAATGCGAATACAAAATTTAAACACGTGGCTTGCAAAAACTTTGAGAAATTAACCCTGGATTAATCAAATCAGACCTTTTACTAATCTCGAAAACAAAATTTTATATGGAGCTTGTATGCCAATAATGTATTATGACGTGACGGAGTCAAAATAATTCCTGATATATTATTCGGACTGAAAAATAATAGTAGATCTTGTAATTAGTAAAACTGATCCATTAAAGAGATATCTATTTATTGTATTTGGGTATTTAAATACCTGTATGCATTTTATTTTATATGCAATCAAGTATCCATCTCATAAACTTTCCGTAGCTACTAATATTCTTGATGTTTTGTGCTATTTCTATCAGGAGAAAACGCAATTTTAATTAAATTAGATAAATTACCCAGTACATAAATGTTTGTTTGGTTTTAGGCTGTTTCTGTACATTTATTAGCCTCTTTTAGTATCGTGATTGTGAAGTTATCGCTTATACATATGTACGAGTGATGACGCTGTTAAATTAATTCTATGTCTTTCAGGTTTCTTCCTCGCATAAGGTATCGGACCCCTAACATAAGCTTTTACAACATTTTCTTCTCCAATTCGCACGGTTTTAGAAATCTTTAGTTGTTTCCAGAGCTTTGTTCCTACTTAATTTGCATAGAGATCGCCATATAATTCTCTTATAAAAGCCCATCACAAAACGACACACAGATATTAATTCATCTTCAGTCCCTCGTCTGTGCAGCATCCTGCAACATCAGAATGTAACGAGAGCTCTTGTCCTTCGGTCCGGTCGTCGGTGGCCGGCCGGTAATTGATCAGTGGGCGGGATTTAGCTATAGTAATACGTCCTTATATACTATAAACATAAAAGAAGTCCTCACTTATATAGGTGTATATAGTACCTATATACACCTATATAAGTATGATTTGTTTGCATGTTTGCATCTGTGAGAACTGAAGATTGACCTAGAACCGCCGCTATCGTATATATGTATATTCATTCAGAATTCATAAAAAAGTTAAAGCATACATACGTTAAGCTAAAATATTTTTGGTCACTATCGCACTTTATAATATTTGCCACTGACAGAAAGAGACAAAACATACTTACGCTTAAAGTATGTGTTATTTTTTTATGAATATAAAAATATGAAATCAAAATCAAAATCAAATCATTTATTCAGAAATTAGGCCTTCACAGGCACCTTTTCACGTCATATTCTAAATTAAATGATGTTTACCAAAGCTACAAACTACTAGCATTTCGGAACGACCACTGCTGAGAAGAAATGCCGAAATGATAATACAATAACTCTTTTTATAGTATCATCATATTATATGAAGACGTTTAAATTGAACTAGCCAAACTGAGATGAAACGAAATAAAATCTAAGCTATGAAAAGCTTCTAATTTATTTTCAGTAATATTTCGATTTATATTTTAAACTTCTATACTTCCGCCGTTAAATGCTCCAAGTGTCATCATAACATCCGTCCCTTGCATCTGACCGCTTGGGCGGCGCTAGGGCGGGCTTCAGTCGCGCGCCAGACGTCGCGCCGCCCGCCCGCCCAAGACCCGCACGTCGCGCCGCCCTAAGTTGCGATCTTTTTCACGTCAAACGTGAAATACGTTTGGAAAGATAAATCTTGTAGTTTTAAAATAAATTGTGTGGGTGTAATTTCATAATTAAAATCCCAAGGGATTTAAATAATGTGATTTGACTAATAAATAACGATTTTGTGTGAAAAAATAATCTCTAATTTAAGCGACACGAAATAAATTAATACTATATGATAAACATATTTAGAAGGATTTAAAAAATATATAAAAGTGTTTTCTAATTATGATATTTTTGAATCACGGTGAAGTGATTTGTTTGTGAAATGCAATATTGCAACAGAAGTGATATCGCGTCGTGCGGCGGCGTTTAAAGTGGTATTCTCTGGATAATTAAGGTAAATATTTCACCGTAATGTGTAACGCCACGATATATAAATTACACAGAATTCTCAAACACATTGATATTTTTAATATTTTTTTTATTGTTGTTACGTGTCCTCGCGAATGTAGCAGCTAAAAATCATCATTTTATCGGTTATCTTCGGGCTATTGTAATGTAATAGACCTAATGCAGGTTCAAATTAGTTGTTAGTTTATGCTGTCTCTTTAATTTTCGTGTAACATCTATTACAGAAGATCGATAAAGAATTGTTTGCGGCGTTAAAATGTTGTACTAATGCATTCTAATAATTAATAATAGTATAAATATATGAAAGTAATTATCTCGTCTTTATCTCAATAATTACACAAATTGAGTTAGCCCCAAAGTAAGTTCGAGACTTGTGTTATGGGATTATAACAAATACATATATAGACAAACACTCAAGATCCGGGTCAATCAGAAAAATATCATTTTCCATCATGACCCAATCGGGTATCGAACCCGAGACTTCTCGGTTCAGAGGCAAGCACTTTACCACTGCGCCACCGAGGTCATCAAATATAATTTATAAATGCGGCAATCACACTAAAAGCATTTAAATTATACGACTTTATCTTAGCTTTAAGCTTCAAACCATATACCTGTCTCTTAAATTCACGTATGTTATATATTCGCCGTGTCGCCGCTAAGCCCGGTGTCATTGCAAAAAATTAACCTTAACATTTTAATCATTCGACTGATATTACAACTGGCCACTTGTCATCTGTCATCCTTTCTTAAGAATGTTATTATTGCCTCTTGTCTGCCAAGGCTATTCATCCCCTGGCCGCGGAAGGACACGAAGTGGTCCTATTAATCCTGGAGCTGAACCACACGCCAGAAACAATCATCAAACTACACCATCATAAATAAATCAAGAACAAATGACAGCTCGGCTAAAAGCCTGCAAAACGAATGCGACGCGGGAATGCCGGCGTTATCACGATGCACCCGGCGCCGCACGTATAGTACATGCATTTCGGATGATCAGGATTTTTCTGGAATAACAATATTTTTATTAAAGATCTTCTACTCGTGCCACATAGGTTTGTATATGAATTTGACTCATGTGCTACTGTACATGAGTCAAATTCGTATCGATGAAGGAAAACATCGTGAGCAAGCCTTACACACTGGTCGATTATTAACTTGTGTGTGAAATGGAGAAGGCAATGGCAAACCACTCCATTAAAAGTGCCAAGAAAATTGTTGTTTGTGTTTCATTCCACATAATGACCACGACCTTCAGCCACGTGGAATGAAGAGAAATAAAAGTGTAAAACATATTTTCTGTTCCTGACACACTTTCATTCACATTTCCGACTATCATATATATATATATATATATATATATATATATATATATATATATATATGATAGTCGGAAATGTGAATGAAATATATATATATATATTACTTAATAAGTGTATTAAGTACTCCAACATTTTTATAAGTTAGACATTAGACAATATATGAATCTCCTATATTTTGTTTGATTAATCGTGTTTTATAGTAATTATTTGCATTTGTCATTAGACGTCTACGTACGATAACGTCACGCACAAACATAAACAATTGTGGCAGGTGGAGCTTTTAGCTCGCGAAACGAGTGCGAGCTTATCAAAAGCTCGATGCAAATGTAACGTGTAGCAGATACGAGTATCTAGGGATGGCTGCCACTGAGTTTGACTTTCAAAGTTGTACGAGTGTTTAATAACTAAGTACTCTTGTAAAGTTCCTTGAAATTATACGTAAAAGGGTTCTATCTGATCGAGACCCTTTCACCATACGACACCAGGAAGGTATGTTTTTATTATGAAAATCAAAATGAAAGTTCCCGTGAAAAAATTGTGAAAAATATTGTTTAATTTGATAGAAACTGATGATGATATCAATTGCAAGGATACTTTGAAAGCGCAGCTGTAGGATATACTTCAGTTAATTATCTGAAATATTGTCTTGTGGCGTGGGGTCCCTGCCTTGTAATATACTTAATACTGCACTTCATAATTATTTTCTCGGTTGTCTCACGAGACAACTAAAGGATAAGGAGCCTTAACATCTGATCGGCAGTAACAGTCGACGTCAAGCAGACGATGGGTAATACAATTTCAAGGTTTCATTGTTACCCAAAACCGGGCTTCAGCGCGTTACAGCCGAGAATAACACCGGGAAGACGCGAGGGCGTTTAAGACAGGGAAATATGTGAAAATCATGCCACACAGCCCTGGCCAGTACAGCAACAAGCGCAATCACAGTTGCTAATGGGTACTTTTGCGACAAGCTGGTTGTAATGGAAGACCAGTGCGCAGGAGCTTGACCGATTGATATTATTTACTTACACAGTAGCTGCTAGTTACTTACATGCACGTTGCAATACCGGAACTGTTATTTGACCAATGAGTTGATGCCGTTTTTATTATTTATATATTTCCACCATTCATTATCCTTTTTTATACAGTGTTTCTGAGCTAAAAAGTTATAAACATAGAAAATATTGCGTACGGGGCAAGAAATTGCTTAACCTAAAAATAAACATTTTGTAGTGTAGTAAACAATATTAATGGAGTTAAGGTTCGTTGTAGCGAGCATGTCTACATGATGGAATAACTATAATTACTAAATTAACTTGTGATTGGGTAAAAAAATGACCAGATCTTTTTATTCGATCATTTACATACGAGTACACGGCATCGGTGATTGCTAACGGTGGTTTGTTTTAAAGCCATCAAAGAATACAATGTGTGAAATTTGGTGCACAAATATTATAAAACCTAAAATACACAAAAGCTACGTACCTTTTATTCCTATATTAGCTTTTGCACGCGGCTTCGCCCACTTTAGTTTCGTCCGTCCACTCATAACTAATTTATTATCAATATGTCGGGTTCTAAGCAACGTATCGCGATAAAATCTACACCAGATTAGATTATCGTTATACAACTATGAAAACTGCATCCAATTCCTTGCAGTAGTTTTGCGTGACGTTGCGAAGAAACATACAGAACAGAACAGACAAAAATTCTAAAACTGTTTTGGTTTCTATTAGTCCCATAAAGACCCCCGTGAATATTTTTCTTTAATATCTCCTTTGTACAATGTACATACATAGGTATTATTATGTATAGATGTATGTATACAGTATGATTATATCCATATAGATTCTCATGGGAATAAATATATAATGTAAATGTATTATAGTACAAAAGCGATCCATAATATTTCTATTGCGATAAACGATTACAGCTCGGTTACCGATACAAGTGAGCAGCGTTATTGATTGGCCCATAACATTGGTTAATGCGGTCATTTTTTACACACGAACAGAATAGACGTAGCTGATATGGTCATTATTCAATTCGTATTCAATAGATACAATGTCTGTAGGTTTTTTGTGTTTTTATTTGAAAACTTGTGAAAAATTAATGTTATAACTTAGACGCCTCTGAAGAACTTCAAGTGAATTATGATCATCTCCATGTTTGTTTATATTTCTGTGTAATTTTCTTTAGATTTTTTTTTTGTTTCGTATCTAAAATTATAGGCCGTACCACAGATTATATGCTTAATTAATTAATGTTTGCAGTAGCCATACCTTATACACTTTTTTGATGAAAACTATGTAAGTAGGTACTACCTTGAGATGTACGACATCCTACATTGCCATTTTTGTAGTGGGTACGCATCATATTAAAAATAGTATTCCAAAAATTTGAATTAGGTATTCTTATCTATTTTAATTTTATTATAAAAGTCATTGCTTACTACTTTATAGGTACCCATTTCGAATTTACACGAGTGAAAAATGTGAAAACTAATTTATTTCCTCTCCGAGTCCCCTTTTCTGTCAGGAAACAGGTTCGGGTGTTCTGACAATGACTAGGCAACTTCCCCGAATGTTTTCTTTATGCAAAATGCCTGGGTGCCGCGGCCGTATGAAAAGTGGCGAAGTGCCCGGGTGCCAGGGTTTCGATATTCTATTAAGATAGCGCCCTTCCCGCCTTTTACAGCGGCCATATTTTCGTCATTGAGGAAATCTGTCAACGTGAGATATGATTTCTGGAAGTTAAAAAGGTTTAGAGGTGACAAGACAAATGTTTGGTGTTGATCTTGTAGAAATCTAGGTTACCTACATAGTCCTATGATTGCTTGCATTTCTTTATCAACAATCCATATTTCCATATATTCGAAAGTCTTAATGTCTGTATATTGATGAAAATTAGAACAAATATGCAGAACTGGAACAAAATTAGAACTTATATGGGAATTGAAATTTCGTGTGAAAACCACACAAGATATTTAAGTTTTAGATCGAAGTTTGCTATTAGTATTATTTAGTACTCTGTATTCTAGTCTATATAGAATACCTCGTATCACCCGCCCCTTAGAAGAAGAAGATCAGAGTAGGTAGCGTCTTTTATGTCCGTGAAGAGAAGAAGGACTCTGTTTATATGATTCATGAATTCAGTTGACATAAATTAATCAACATTTAGCTGAAAGGTGAAAGCTCTTTTATATATTTGCGTAATCAGTATATTATCTGGTTTTCAGTTCTGACATTTTCATTTCTATATTTCCACTAAACCGAAATGTGCATTCCATCAAACTTTGCCATAAAAATCCTGCCGCTTCTTCTATCGTTTCCCCTTCGATTTCCTGAAAAATATGAAAATTATTCTCAAAGTGATTTGTCACAGATTGAAAGTCGGAAGATCCCCATAACGGTTACACTTCGCACCGTCTGCCACACCTTATCTCCGAAACTGATTTTATAGTGAATTGCGTTTTACCAAATCGCGGAGTCATTCCACTTGACAAAATTCAATTTTTTTGGTTGATTCACTGAATGGGAGCGAAGTTTTCGTTTTCTATCATAGTTATAGATATTGTACGTTTTATATCCTCGGTATGACGTTGATAGAATTGAAACATTGATAAATAAATCTACTTGGAGTGTAAAAGTCTTTGTAGTATGTGAACGAATACCGAATGAAAACCTCAGTATGGCTACAGACTGAATATTGCTTTGTACGTTAGAAACTAAATTTGAACAGAAGAATATCCACAGTCTATCTATGCTATACGGATAGAATAAAATCTGAAATACCTACTTTTCATTCACCGAAATGCTGCTCCTGATGCGGCCGCGGAGAAAAAGAAATTCCATTTAGTCTGATGGTGTTTTAAATTTGCTTAGTTTAAATTTCTGAATATCTAAAACATTTTTTCATTTAACCCTTCTAACGTGACCGCCTAAACAAAGTTTTCCTCCATTCCAGGTAAGCCCAATTAATGCGTCGTCAGCGGAGCCCTGGAGCCCTAATCTATGCGCGGACACGCCTGGCAGGCGCTGCCACGGCGCGACGCTGAGATACGGTGAGGCGACTGTTATTCTGAATTCAAAGTATACTGTATTTTCTATAGGATATTGAACTTCCGTATTGTCCCCGTATTTCGTGGTATTTTCGCAATGTGGGGAAAGAGTCTCAATTATTAAGCACTTCCGAAGCTTTTAAATGTACGATTTTTTTTAATATAATATGTACAACTACTTATTGATGAGTATATCGGGATTTTTTTTCAATACATAATGACTTTCAACATGATAAACTAAGTCATTGTTGTTGAGATTTGGTTATTAACAAGGATGAGTTACTTCATAAACAAAATCAGACATCATAGCAAGTAACGTGTAAAATACGGTAATATTATAAAAAAACAACGTGAAAAATTACCATTTTTGAACAAATTTACGTGTTTTTTCCGATTTAAACTCGTTATAATTAGATTTGTTGACTGAAATTGGTAGCTCGAAAATATGTTTACTATAAAGGTAATATACTCATAACAACCAAATTTTGATACATTTTACTAGAAAAAACTTAACTAAATTTTCGCTATTCACAGTATGTCACAGAAAATTATAGCTATGTCACAGAAAAGGATTGACAGAAAGTTTACTGCTTCAAGTTCTACGATGTAGCGGATCGGGGGACCTTTGTCTCTCTCGTGTTATCCGTGTGTGTGTGTGTATTGTAAAAATGTATTATGTTCACGGCGAACAACTAGTCTGTTTTATATATGTTCTCGTCCCCAATATCAACTGGGCTTGTTTGTGTACAGTTTGTTCATAATAAAACTGTCGTTGCGTGACTCGAGATCGGTCACGTGATGTAAGCTCGACACCTCATTTTTAATTGTTACACTTTTAATTACATTTCTTTGCGCATATTTCGTTTAAACATTATACACATACCTACCTGAATATTACCAGCTCATTTGAATGTTATACGAATATGAATCATAACAAGAAGTAATTAGACCGTCTGTCGCAGGCGTTCATAGGCTGCGGTGACCACTTCCCATCAGGTGGGCCGCATTTCTATTCCCTAGCTCATTAAGTAGTATAAAAACATCTTAATAGCTCACCTATTTTGTTTATTTTTGTCTTTAGTCAACCGAGCCCACTCTAAACTTGGACCTCATGGTCTAAATATTAAGTAGTAGATGTCGCCCGGGGCTTCGCTCCCGTGGGAATTTTGAGATAAAATATAGTCTATAGCAATCTTGGATAATGTACCTTTCTAGTGGTGAAAGAATTTTTGAAATCGGTTCTGTAGATTCGGAGATTACCCGCCTCAAACATACAAACTCACAAACGCCTACCTCTTTATAATAATAGTATAGATTTACATGCTAAATATTACATACCTTAATGAATTCACCAATCCATTTTTTTATTTTGACTATTTTTTTATCGTAAATCAATAATTAATTTGACAATGATTGTAATTCAATCTTCCAAATTCGAATGCCGCCGTTGATAAGGGAGCGTACACATTTAGCCGGCACGTGCGCATGCCGGGACCTGACGGGTTGCACCACCGGTGTGGTGTGGGGCGAATAGAGACCAATGTTTAATTTTATGGGTTTTGTGAGGGGCGGCCTGAAAGTGCGCACTTATCGAAAGTAGTAGGCAAATTGTTAGTTATTTGGTAATTGTAAAACTATAGTGAGTATAACAGGGCATCGTTCTTGTTTTATTTTCCGTCTCTTGTTATCGAATTCCGGGATTAACTAAAAAAATCTTGTAAAAGTTGTAAAATTAAGCATATTTTAGTATTTTATTTTTATCAAGTTCAAGAAGTAATTTTTTTAAATAATTACAACATGTCAATAATCAATTATTAAAAATGTCTGTCCCAAAGTAAAATAAACCATAAAACTTACATTAACATTTTAAATATGGCAAATTGATAAATTTGTATTTTTCTATTTGCAAAGGTATTTAACATAATGACATACATGTACATTTATGTACATGTATGTACTTAAGCGAGAATAAATTAATATTGTAAAAATTTGCGACATTTAAAATGTTAATGTCAGCCAATCGCAACCAAAATCTCTTTGAGAGGTGAAAAACAATAACCAAGGTCGACTCCACCCCACCCGTGCGCGTAGTAAGCCGCGAGTGAATGAAAACGCGAGGGTGCGCCGGACACACGGGGTGGCCCCGGCGCGTACACCGACCTGCCGAATTGATACTTGAAAGATTACCCTAAACTTATAATATCTAGAAAATAAAATAACAATAAACAGAATGTGCCAACTACTTCGCCTCCGTTGTAAAAGGCAATAAGAAGAAAAGGGCTATTGACTAGAAATTCTTTTCATAGATAAGGAGGTAACAACTTGTCACTATATCTAATTCATCAAAATTCCACTTATCTAGCTAAACACTCTTGTCTTCCCTGTATGGAATAAAGACGGGAAACTATGACAATATTAAAAATGGGTTGTAGGTACTTATTTTGGTTTGTAAAACATTATTGGTTAGTTAGCATAATTTTCTTCTCTGTAATCGTATCCTCATAACTAAAGGTCGTGGTCATTACGTCAGATTGGTAAATAAACTCATGTAGCACGAGTAGAATTCGAATGTGGGACCTTTCGGCCCACAGGCGGCGTGTTAATTAGTTATCTGGATCGGAGAAGCAATAAAATGTGCGTATAAATTATTAACGAATGCTAATAAATCTAATGATGTAAAATTAATCTCTAACTCTTTTGTATTATGCGTTATGTGTTTTTAATCTAAGATAATTTTATGGTTTACGTATTGATTTTCAAGTATAATTAAAGGCAATAAAGCCTTAATGGAATAAAATCTCTCGCTGCTCGCTGCCGTTATCCACTTCAACGTCTTCTTTTAGCGATAAAAGTCCGTAATTGCCAGCGTTATCTAAAACTGATGTTATGCGAATATAAATGCAAAAACATGTTTGGTGTAATGATTCAAGGATCAAGAACATTGGATTGATATAGGAATTTTACGATCGCGCCCTGACTGCAAGCGGCAAGGTTAGGTTAGTTCGCAACGTGGCCGCCTAGACGCGCCACCTCCCGCGCTAAACATTAAAAAAAGAATGTGTTCCTTTTTCAAAACACGTGTGTTTGAGTAACCTCTGTTTTGGAATTCCTAGTGTGTGTGGACCTTAAGTAATCACGTGTCAGTGTTGTGACAGCCATGACAGTTCAACTGTCAAACTTGAGTGATTGTAATGTCAACATGTCAATATACGATTGATTCCAATTTGATTGGAGGCAAACACAGCTTGTTGTTACTTACGAGGTTTATTTTCAACGATTACTTCTTATAAAGTTAGCCGTTAATCGTCATTATTAATCGTCAATAATTAATATGTTAGATTACTCTTTAGTTAAAAGTTCTATGGCATCTCTTCTATCCATCAAGTCATTTAAATTTTATACATACATATAACAATATTTGCATTTGCAAACTGTTCCCATACATAAACTTTCGTTTTCATAATCCCACCAGGGTGTATGTTGCCAAAAGCGCATAAACATGGTACTGTACAGCAGAGTGCAGTGTTTACAAACACGGCTACATCGATTTCACATAAAGTGCCACCTATGAGGGTGTAGGGTGACGTGCGACAGCGGGGCGGATGGAATTGTTAACAGCCAAAATGTATAGGAAAAAAATAATTTATATTTAAAAAAAAAATTGTTATTTTTTCTCCGCTTCGCATTAGACTTCAGTATGAGGATACTGAAGACCATCTGAGTCTGACTGCTAAGGAGTCATTGTCAAACCACCTGGCCATCAACTATTTTAAGATCATTGTAACACTTGGTTAGCAAATAACTAATATTATGAATATGAACTACTTAACTGTATTTATACATATTTAGATTAGAAGTAATCTCGTTTGGCAGTTAGATGAGATGGAATAAGAAATCCAAACCTATAATAAACATAATTTATAATACTTGATACTAGTAACTTGCACCGTAACCTCTTCCTAATCCTCACACCGTAAGTAATGTTGCGTTCACATGCGCTGCGCCTGTGTGCGTCGGGTTTTACTATGACTCATCTGCGTTATTTTGCTTTTCGTGTACGTCAGGAGTTTCAGAAAAACTTATGCGAAATGGTGCATGGATAATTACTAACAAGAATTAAATAGGCATTTGTTATATAATTTAGAAAATTCATTTACTTATCCACCTAAGTACACAAAAGTCAAATTCTCCCGTTCTATTGTGTGAAGCATAAAAAATCCAAGATAGGTATATGACTTGAATCTGATTTCCTATATTTTCGAACGATAATGAGCAGTAATTAAAACCAACCTTTCTTCTCCACCATCTGCCATTTTTTTCCCAGAAATTTCCCGCGTTTTGCAATTATGCGTTTTTTTTAAATTTTATCCTAACGGCGCTGTCTGCGGCCGAAACAGGGGATATCACCCCTTTCAAAGAGGTTCCTTTTTAAATTTTAACTCTATTCTATTTACGTATAAGGTGTTTAATTGATTACATAAATTATATTGTGGTTTCCTCTCCGTGATAATGAAGAGTGGTAGGTATATTAAGGTTAGAATTTCTATTATGCAGACTATAGTTACATATATAAATGATCTTTTATAATAAAAAAAAAACTGAAATACTTAGATCCATAAAAGTTTGTAACAAAGCGAGATTCATTGAACTTAGGTGCATAATTTTGTATTTAATTTATATAAAATAAGACCCACAGTGAATAGCAAATATGCAATTTGTTGACGTCAGTGCACCGCCCGTGCTTGCAATCCACTGCACTTAGTTTAAGCATTACCACTGACATGTATATAAAGATATAATACTGGACTTGTCAGCATTCACATACCTATACTGATACTTAAACCAATACCAGACAAATGCTTTAAATACTAGCCCGCGGTCACATCCGCGTGAATTTCATCTAAGCTCGAGAATATATTCAAAAATTAAACCTTCGCAGGCATTTTTTCACATGAAGTTGTAAATATGAAAGGTGCCCTATATCCTTGTCCATACTTCTAACTATGCGAAACAAGAAGATAGGTTGGGCAGATGAATCACACAAATAAACAATCTAAATTTTGCGTTTATACTAGTTCATGATATCTAGATACCAGAGGCTGGCCTTGCTACAAAAAGCCTATGCATGGGTACTTCACCCTCATCCATTTCTGTCACCAAACAACAGTGCATGTATTACTTACATATTTCGGTTTGAAGGGTGAGAGAGGCAGGTGTACTGTGGCAAAAGATCCACGAGGCTACAAGGTAGGCAACGCGCGAGCGACACCCCTGGAGTTGCAGACGTCGATAGGCTGTGGTGATCTCATACCATCTGGTAGGCGCCGTGCCTAGGTTGGCAGTATAAAAAAATATATATATCCGGACGTAAGAATTCTGTCCAGCAAATTTAATAGGTCTATGCACTATCTACGCAGCGTACAACTTTAATATGCGATAAATCACTGGGACATTATGGGGTGTTTCGAGCCCCTCATACCGTAGTAGTGGGCGCGAGGTTATACATATAGTTTAGCTTATCAGAGACAGCTTTTCTTCAAGGGTGTATGTTATCTACGAGTATCATATAATTATCAATTCTAAACAGCATATTCTGAAGAAAACAACCAAGTTTTTTTTTAAAAATCCCATGTGAAAATTTAAAGAGGCGACTTAATGAATAAAGAATTGAGAATCCTCCTCCTCGTTTTTAAGTCGGTTAAACGTGTTAAGCAAAATTCTTGAGATTTTTTTTTTTTTCAAAAAATGTATGTAGCTTATTATGAAAATTCATCTCCACAGTTTTCTTTGTCCCGAAACGCAGTTTTCAATAAATGTGTTGTTTGCGCGAGTGAGATAGCAGGGGCGCATGCGAGGGGTGCAGGGTGCAACAAACTTATAAACCGACCGCCTGCATCGCTAGCAAATAAATTAACATTAAAAATCTAATTGGACGATTGCAACATTGCATGTTACGAAGTTTTAGGATTTTTCGAGTTATTTCAAGTTTTATTTGTTCGTGTTAATTGATGTTCCAACTTTCAAATTAAACAAACAACAACAACGTGTATGTATGTGTAAATAAGTAAAAATGTTAAAAAAATTGGTACCAGTTTTTATAACAAGCTCCTTCGGTGAAGCTCGTGCTCATACTGCGCGCCACTTTTTGATTCTTTGAAAATTGGCAAAATTTTAATTAAAAAAGGCAGAAATTTATAGGGTTTCTTTTTAGTATGATGCAACAAACAGATTGTAGCTAAAATAGATATTTTAAATATTATTATGTGACTTCCGTCATCTGATGAAGATGAGATCTCTCTCATCTCATCCTGAGGACCGGTGGCAGCCGGAGCGAAAATTCATGGGATTGAAAACTATCTGTTTAACTTTTATGATATTACTGTGGCAATAAATTATTCATAAAAACTTTAATTCAAATTAATGGCCTGAGGTGTTTTTTTTTTCGGAAATTAGACCTTCTCGTGCTTTTATGCACATTTTGTAATTGCGTTTCCAGTTTTTTCACTTTGAAATCGAGTTTTCGTGGAATCCTTTAATCCCAAGTAATTGTGAGATCCACAGCATAAACTACCATTCGCTGCGTCTATAATGGCTGCGATTATCGCAGCGTAGACGCCTCTTTACGGATGCGATTGAGGCTCATGCCCCATTGCTCAGTCGTGCTCTGTTGCGACGACGCGACGCATCGCTTTGTTTTCAATAGGTTTTGACACTGACATGCGTTGGCGTACGTCGAATCGTGTGACGAAGCACGACAGATCAACTTAGAAATTCTTCTTCATCTCCATCGTTCGCCAAAACGATGATTTTGCCAACGTCAAGGTTGAGAATGGCATGGTATAGTAAAAAGGATATAAAATTATACTTGAATGTTATACCTAATCGCTACTGTAACGCGGTTGTATGAAGTTTCGGCGTACGTCAACGCACGTCACTGTGCACTACTAACTGGCAAATAACGAATATAATATGAACCTATTCAAATTAAATAGAGCAATGCCGCATGGCTTTAAAACTGAAATATCTGACGTAGGTGAACAAGGTGACCACGGGAAAATATGCTCGAAAATGTTCGTACTTATTGGTTTTTTTTTATTCATTATCATGTCCTTATTCATTTACGAGGTAGACATGATCTAGGGTCGCGAGACTGTTTGAGAATTTAGTAGGATTAGGAGGATTTAAAGATGAGGATTAAAACAATTGATTCCAGTATAAATTCGTAGTAATTTTTACTTTTTTTACATAATATTATAGTCCTTTGCTATTATTAGAATAATAAATATTGGTATATAGACAAATCGTAGTGGATGTGTCGGTTGGTTATTCCCAAATTCATCTGTTATGAATGCTAACGCCACAGGCTATTGCACCCTTGTTGCTAAAATAAGGGTAAAACGGGGTGCAATCGAGTTAAACTTTCAGGGCCGTCTGTAAGCGTTTAATGCGGAAATCTGCTGCCATTTCGCTGTCGCATGATTTTATTTATCTAGATGACATTTTGCTAACCGGTGTAATTTACAGTTTAAATATTATATTATACATATCACTAGTCTTTATTAATTGATGATATTCCATTATGTGTTGCAATTTTATTAAAAGTACATATTTAGCAAAATTTATAGTTTGTGTATAGTGCTTAGTCAAATTGCATCAACTTACTCTTTTCACAATGCATTTAGCGAAATAATTTGTGAAATAGCTACTGAAGAAAGGACTTTATTTAAATCATACTGTAGCACCTACCAAGTTACTTAGAACAGAATGCATTACTTATCAATTAAATGACGTGAGTAGTAAATCAAATCTAATAATTTTTATTGCGTACGTATAAGTACGCGTGTGATTTTATTGTAGTATATGTAAATGTTTTATTGTAAATTGATCTATACTTTATCTTCGCGATACAATAATAGTTACTATGAAACACAATCGCTATTCCAAACACGACAGCTACTAAACCACCTCGTGGCTAGGATTAAATAAATCGCAAGTCGTAACGACGACGTTCACGAAAATACGAACAGTATGTGGTACAATAATGCCACATAAATGACGCCATGAATTTTCCATAGCTCCAAGGGGTTTAAGATTTATTACTGCTCAAACTATCCAGTTTACCTCCCTTTCTTTCGTTTTCACAAGTACTTCTATCCTTTTCACTTATGAAACAAACTGGTGAGATAGATGAAAGTTGAAATGCAAGATCGCGATCGTCTAATCCTGAATAAGAGTGGAAAAGGGGCTTTAATAACGCTATTTTCCGAAGGGTGCTAAATGCAATTCTTCAAATCTCAGACGACCTTAAATTTACTGTGTTTCAAAATCCAACCTTATGGTTTTATATTTAAGATCACATTTCTGATATCTATTAGAGAATTTGTAACAAAGCTGATATGCGTTCGTGTTGAACTGTAAGTCTTGGAAATTATAAGTTATTTTACGTTGTGTTACCGATGCAATGTTTGACGATGCATCAGCTGCAGTCCACTTCAAGTCGTTATCAATCATAGTTGTAGATTTAATAAGAGTTGTAAGAGCAGGCTTTGAAGGATGGATTTGTTGAGAGGTGCAGAAATTTTGATAGATTGGATTTCATTTCCGTCAAGATGGTTGGTTTATTAATCTCGTTACGCTATTCCTAACTGATCCCAATATCGGGAACGGAGTTTACCTTAACTTTTAAATTTTGTCGACAGAGTTAAAATTGCAATGTAATTATTACATTTCAACTTTGATTCTGTCGACAAAACTTTATATATTATATAAGTATAGACAATAAAAATGTAGTTTACAAATATTATAAAAATACTAAATCTAACTAAAGGAAGTTGCGTTGCTTCCTATCAATTTGAAATCGTATTTATTTAGACCATTTGAAAATCGTAGACTGCGAAGATTACTACGACATGAAATAATTATTTAGACGTACAATTATTAACAGGTGTCAATATATAACTGAAACGAATGGTATTATTAGTGCAAAAAGAGTGGAAATTAGTGGCAGTTAAAAGACTATAGAGAACAATATGACGGAGCACTGGTCCTGGCTGACAGGGGGAGAGGCCGCGGAGTACACGTACAGTCCTCCGACGAGGCCCAGCAGACCCCCGCACCGGCCGCTGGTCAAGTTGGCCACCAGCGCACATCTGCACACTATAGCCAGGTAATACTCCTGATAAGATGCATATCGAAGCTATTCTGTCTTATCCCCGCCGTTGCACACGGTAGTGGCTCAGCTAATAAAAAAAAAAATAAGATTCGGCCGCATGCTTGATGTCAACTCTCCTTTGGAATGCTATTGTTACCTATTAGATGCACAGTCTATGTGTGCTTTAGTCGCCTCGTATGACATCCACGGGAGGATATGGAGTGGTGATATTCAAAGGTTGAACCAGGCATTTGCTGCATTTTTATGCATATCGATCCCTCAGCCTAATAAATTTATTTAATTTAAGGAGTACTTACAGTCCATTTTGTTTTCCTTTTTTGTTGTTACAGTCTAATTACATGTTTAGAAAAAAAAAGGACAAATTGTTGATAACAAGATTTCGCTGACAAAATGAAAAAGAAAATTACCTAACTACATAACTAACTTATAAAAAAATAACAATTGACATATCACTATTATTATAATTAACTATTGATATATTTTAATGATAAACAATAAAGAGATATAATTATAACGAAATAAACAGTACAATAATACACATAATTAAATACAATACTTATTTTTAATATTATTAATTTAAAAAATAAATACGATGAATGAACGAAATACACATTATTCTCTCTTGTTTTTCATAAAATAGATAGCAAAACAAATATATAGCCCTTCTCCCATTGCAGCGCCCGACAGGGTCCTTAATTGTTCCTTTATTTTGTAAAATTATGACCTGTACATTAAGGATGCAATAAATAATTTGAATTGAATTGAATTGACTGTGAAAATTAACAATGTTTGTTCCAAATGAACGAAACCAAACTTGTGGAATCTAATTCTAAATCTTTAAAACAATTAGTCGTGCAGTCTAACAAATTACATGGATTTTTCTGTGTATTTAATTTAAATTTTCACCGGCAAATTTAACTTCTTGTCGCTACCGCTTGAGTTACCGGCCACCGTTCACAGTAATGCGACATAAATGCGGATGTAAGTAGTAAATTCCTTTTATTAGCCTTTTTTCAGGCTTTCCCTGCTTTAGCATTCACCGCGGAGCTTGCGTGAAAAATGGAGGCAGTCTCTATAGAAACCATTCCGTTTGGGAACCACCCTCTTTTTGCAGCCCTCAAAATTCACTAGCAAGCAATTCTAAATCTTATTCCTTTATAATAGTTGTTATAATGTAGTTATAAATACTTTGAAAACTGAACTTTAGAGTAGTTTAAGTGACTTCTTATTTTTCTCATAGCTTTTTAACTTTACCAACTTTTTCTTAATCTCTATCGTCTGGTTCAAAAGGTTCACTTTCGTTTATATTTTAGCTTTATTCTTAATGATATTCGTCTACAAAGTTATCCTTTGCGCGTGGTTTTTCGCATTTAGTACGGAAAGTAGCAATTTTCAGATGAAATCGTAAGTTTGTTTAGTCGTTGCGAGTGTACTGACAGCTTGATGGATTATTGCAGTGCTGAGGATTTCATTAAAGCCGATGGATGAATGTTTCGTGAAGTTTTTGGTATGCTGTCGGCTTAAACATGTAGACGTAGGTGTAATGTTTTGCGGTGATATAAACATTATATTGAAGAATATGAAGGAAACTGGAAATGGTCCTTCCATTTCCAGTTTCCCTGCATATGAGGGAGACGGTCAACAATAAGCTTATTATGATTGTGAAAGAAAATCTCAGATGAAACGTCACACTTGTGATATGATTGTGAATAACTCCTATCATGTAAAGCTATCAATTCTATTTTAAAAATGATGTTGTGATTGATATAACATTTTTTGTTTCAGGTAAGGTTTCAATTCAATCATTGAAGTACTACCAATTTGGTAAGTACTGTCCCTGTGAAGAATCTTTTTCATCGCATTATACTTATATTAGGGTATGCTATGCAGTTATGCTGTGAGGTCACATAGCGTTTATGATATGAATATAGCTACTTTTAAATTTGTACAAAGCACATAATAGTTTATTAGAAAAATATTAATCAATCATTTACTTCATAAAACAATTGTTTTAATAAAAGAATATAAAATAAATAAATACATTGATTTAAAGTGTCATTTTTAGATACATGCAAAAGTGAATTAAAAATGTGTAATTGGAAGAAATCTCATCAAACTCTCATCAGCATCGTCGATATAAGATAAGGTAAGTTCTCATTTATATTACTCTGTCATTCGATTCCTACAGATAAACATTGTCTAGCATTATACCTTATGAAATATCTTTAAAAAATAAAAACCATAACCACAGGGGAATTGAGGACAATGAGCGATAGATGTTGCCATCTTATTCCGCGCACGTAGTGTTGCCAGGGGAGAAATAAATATTTCCCTCGAATCGGGCTGTTTTATATGTAAATTTTATATTTCCCAGCTCCGTATGGTTGTCGCTTTATTGTTAAGATCAGGTGTTGGTAAACATAGAGATTTACAAACAAACAGGTGTGGTTCTGATTTTATACGTTTTTTAGGTGCAACGCGCGTAGGTACTTGAGGAAAATTGGGAATGTCAAATGATTTCCATATAAATTGTTTTTTGTAAACACTACAACATTAAATAATACTATATAAAATATATTGAATTATATATGGTTTGAATGTATTACTTTTTCGTCTGACGCACTTGGGACCGTCCTATCGAGAGAACTCCTTATTGAATGATTTTGTACACAAAATGATCAAGATGTTACGTATAAACTTGTGAAAGTAATTACCAGATTATTTGTACATATATACACTCTGTTCCTGCAATTATAAACCTAAGTATAAAATTAAGGTAGTGGAAATACAATTACTCAAAATGAAAACCAGTTCCGTGAGTCGCATTAAGCTACTATTTGTCTAAAACAACATCACGTTTCAGAACACTAACTTTTAATGATGCAGTGTTCAAACTTACATCGTTTTTCTTCGCCCTTGGCTATTTACATGACATATTGCGTATGTGATTGATGATAACTTCATAAGGCAAGCACAAAATAAAGAGACTGTACAAATAGCACTTAATTCGAAATATCTATCTACCTACATCCAGCTTCCATCGTCGTATGTTCACTGTTTCATTCACAGCCTTGATGCGTCGAAGCCACGCGTAAAATAAACCTTTAAATTTTGAAGATGCATCTGCACTTTAACGACCTGCTTGACACACACTTGACAGGGTTGATGTCTAGCATGACAGCTGCTGCTGATAGGTATACCTATCAGCAGCAGCTGTCATGGCGTTTTATCGTTTAATCGCTTCTTTCCACATACACGGGAACATAAATATATTTCTACATATCACTGAAATATCTGAAAAAGCAACTTCAACTTAATAAGCAACATCAAATATCCAAAAGCGTTTGCCAAATTCAGTTTTAACGTATTTCTACTACGAGTTATAATCGGCTTCTTATCGATATATATTTGCTTCATCTGTGTAATTTCCAGCGCACACTTTATTTTATGTCGTCCCGCCCAAGGAAAATTAGTTTTCCTAATGATACGTTGCAAACTGACAGTCATTTTATGAGGAAACCGCCAGACCATGTCGACTTGCACACGTTATTGTCTTTAAAAGGAATCTAGATGATGACAATATTTATAACCTTATTATAACCGAAGGAGCATATATTTATACTGTCTGTACAATTTTTGAATGTATGAAGGAATATGCAATATATATAGTAAAAGTTTACATTTCCAATCTACTATCCTTGCTATTCTGTCCTCATTGATAGAGGTCATCGAGAACCAGCTCCTAAATAGTTATCGTACCGTGATAATTTTAAACGTTTGCCTTTGGTCTTTGGTAGTATGGTATTTTGTGGATAAT